>NW_025920329.1:160204-206498 GCF_902686445.1 Sciurus carolinensis
TCCTAAACACCACAAAAATATCTCCCTATACATCTCAGAATGCCCTCCCTACTGACATCAACTACTGTTCCTACACATCTCTGGAGCTCTTCCTACATACCTCAGATGATCATCCCTACTCATATCACAGAACCCATAATACAAAATAAGTAAAAACTGTCCTATTCATCTCAGCGAATCCTACCTGCACAACACACAGAGTAATCATCCCACACCTCAAAAACACCCTCCTTTCCAAATCATGCTGTCTTCTATAATCATGTCAGAGAATTCTCACTACTCTCCTCAGATGTCCTTCTGGAGCCCACTCTCTGAGCCTTTTCTGCTTTCTTCAGATTGCCCTCCATAAACACCTTGGGAAGTCCTCCCTAATAACTGTAGTTGCCCTTCCCACAAACCTCAAGCAGCCCTTTGAAAAACCTCATAGAATACTTCTACACACATCATACAGCCCTCACTGCTCAGGTTACAGCCACTTCCCTTATTAACCAGAGATCCCTCTCAATACACCTCAGAGTTCCCTCCCTACACATCTCTGAATGCCTTCACTACTCAGGGCAAAATTGTGCCCCATCCACCTCAGTGAATTCTCACTCAAACCTTTGCAAGCCCTTTATAAACATATCAGAATGCTTTTCTACTCAACTCTGAGCACCATAATTCACTTCAGTGAGCCCTTCCTACTCACACAGGCCTTCCTATACACCTCAAGTGACCCTTCTTATGCACCTTATAGTTCATTCCTACTCACATCAAAGACTCCTTCTACACATTTCATAAAGACATCCTACATATTTCAGATGGCTCCCACAACATATCTTGTGATCCCTCCCTAAAAAACCCAGATAACCCTAACTTTACATCTTATAGAGTTGTTCCTGCACACCTCAGAGAACCAAAACCATAATAGTCAAAGAGCTCACTCTACTCATCTCAGAATGTGCTTCTTAAACACCACATAGCACCTTCCCTCCACACCTCAAAGAGTCCATTCTTCACATTTCAGGGAGCCATCTCTACACACCTCATGAATTCTACATTATAAATTTCAGAGAGCATTTCCTACTGAAAGGCTCCTACGTACACACCAGATATTCCTTCATTCATAGGCCTTTTTACACATCTCACATGACCATCAATACACACCCTTGAAAGTGTTCCTGTGCACATCACTGGGCAATCCATACACACCTCAGAATGTCCTTTCTACACACTTCAGAGAGACTTGCTATAAGTCTAATAGAGTACTTCTTTCACATCTCAGTGTTTTCTCCTTACTCATCTCAGAAAACTCTCACTACTGACAGTAGATGGAGGTAACTACACACCATGGTGAGCCCTTTCAATTCACCACAGAAGCCTTCCCAATGAACCTTACTCACCTTAGGGAACATTCCCACTCACATCATGAAAAACTCCTATGCATCTCACATAGAACTACTACACACTTTATACTACCCTCTATACATCAATCAAAAGCCGTGCCTACACTTCTCAAAGAGCTTCCAGTGCACAGCTCAAGTTCAACTGCCTATGGACCACAAAATGGTCTTTTATTCTATACAAAGTATGCCCTTAAACATCTCAATTAACCCTCCTTATTTACTGAAGTGCACACTGCCTCTCAGGTCAAGTGCCCTCCTTCTCAAATCATGAAAAGCTTCTACAGACTTAAGAAAACTCTCTCTACAAAACTCAGAGAGGCCTTTCTGCAACATCTGTGTGTCCTTCATAATCACCTCAGAGAATGTCTACTACTCACCTCAGAAGTTCCTCTACACAATTCACTGAACCACTTATACACACCTCAGTGCACCTGTCGTATAAACCTTAGTGAGCTATTCCTAATAACATTAGGGGTCCCACCTACACATGTCTAAGAGCATTCTGACTCACTTTACAGAGCACTCCTACTCATCATAAAGCCCTCCCTATACTGCTCAGAATCCACTCGCTACAAATCTCAGAGAGATCTCCCTACACATCTCAAAAAAGCCTCACTATTCACCTCAAGACAAGCCTATAAACATGTATCAAATATGTTCCAATAAATATTAGATAGTCCTCAATATACCCTTTTGCATGCCTTCCTGACACACTTCAACCCTCACTTCTCATCTCAAAGAGTCCCATCTACATACCACAAAAATGCTTGCCTACATAACTCAGGTCATCCTCTCTACTCACAAGTTTACCTCCCTACATATTTCAGAGTTTCCTTCCTGCTTACATCAATCACACTTTCTCAACACCTCAGAGGGCTGTAGAAAACACAACATAGATAAACTTTCTCCACAATTTATTGAGCAATTCATAAATACATTGAATTGCCCACTCAATACATACCATCAATTTCTTCACAGTCACAGAGAGCCTTGCACACAAACCTCAGAATTCCTTCCTATAAAACTAAGAAAACACTAACTACATATCTCGATACCCCTCTCTACTCAGCACATATCTCTTTGTACACAACAAACAGACTTACTGACACATACCTAAATGTCTTCGTGATACTCCTTTGAGTGCCCTTCCTGTACACCTCAAAAATTTCTATATTCTCTTCAAAATCCCACAAACTACACCTGAGTGTAATCTCCCTACTAACCTCAGAGGAATCTCATGACTCTGTTCAGGGGCTCTTTCTACCAAACTGACATAGCACTCTTTTTAAAAAAAATATTTTTAATTGTAGATGGACACAAGAGCTTTATTTTTTTATTTAGTTTTTTATGTGGTCCTGATATCGAACCTGAGTTCCTTGAGTGTTCTATGTAAGAACTCTACCACTGAACCACAAACCCAGCCCACACAGCACTCTTAATTAGTCAAAACAACCTCCTACACCCTCATAGATTTCTCCTGAACACCTCATAGAGAAAACCCTAAGCACCTCAGAGAACCTAGACTAAAAATCTCACAGTGCCTACCCTACTTATCTCAGAAAGTCCTACTTACACATCATAGAGAGACCTCCATTCAACATCTGTCTTCCATACTCATCTCAGAGAATGGTCACTACTCACCTCAGATGTCTCTCATTACACACCTCTCTGAACCCTTTCTTTTCACCTTAGAACACCCTCCCTATACACCTCAGTGAGTCCTCAGTAATAACAAAATGGGTCCCTTCTACACAGGAAGCAGCCCTTTGACACACCTCACATAACCTACCTACATACATCATATAACCTTCACTTTACAGCTTAGAAGCTTTTCCATACAAACCTCAGAAAGCCCTCACTGCATGCTTCAGAAAGTTCTCACTATTCACCCTAACTGCAGTCCATATGCACCTCAGAAAACCTTATAACAACTCAGTGAGTTCTTATTATACTCCTTTACCAGTCCTCATTAAAAACAATGAAGTGTTCTTCTCATATCAGAGAGCACACACCACACCTCAGAGACCACATTTTACTCACCACAGAGGCCTTCCTTATACACCTCAAACTCCTCCTTGCTCACATAGTTAGCATGTGTATGGAGGTGTTTGTAGATGTGATGTATGCTCTTTGTTGTGTAGTGGTTGTGTAGTGTGATGTGTAAGAAGGTTGTTTACATATGGTGTATGCTGTGTTACATGATGTGTGATTTAAAACTGAAGGAGCTGTGTACTTGTGGTGGGTGCTGTGTTGCATTTTTTGTGTTGTGTGATGTGTGAGAGAGTGCATGTCTATGGTATTTGCTGTGTCATGTTGTGATTGTTGTGTACTATGTAAAGAGTTGTGTGCATGTGTTGTGAGTTGTGTTGTATTTTGTGTGTTCCATGATGTGTAAGCAGGTGTGTGTACTCATGTTCAGTGCTGTGTTATGTTCTGTGTGTTGGGTTATGTGTAAGAAGGTGTGGATGTCTGTGGTGGGTGCTTTGTTGAGTTTGTGGGTTGTGTGGCATGGGGCATGTGCTCTGTTTTGCATTGTCTGTGCTGTGTGATATGCAAGGTGGTGTTTGTGCATGGTGTGTCTGCTGTGGAATTTGTCCCTCAATTTCAGTTGACTGAGTCTTGCAGATCAAGGCTCTCAGGATCACCAGTGCTGGTGCCACCTCTGGTGACCATGGGCAGTTATGGCAGTGACATTATCTATATGTGCACAGAACAGCTGGGGCAGTCAAGGAAGCCCTGACTCTGACATATAAGGAAATATCCTAGTCTCCTCCACAAAATTCTAGTGTCCAGATGGCAGTGGGTTGGTATGGTTGGTGTCCAGCAGGACCCTGCTTACCTGTGCCCAGGGGAGGACAGGCTGGGAGCACCCTGCCATCACTGTGGTAGCCCCAGAAAAGCCACCCATGGTTGTGCTCATGTGAAGGTCAGGGAGCACAGGAGGCAACTCATGTGGCACTGGGAAGGCCACAGGGGTGAGGATCACATGTGCTCAGTGGCTATGTTTGTAGTGCATGGATTATGAGGCTGTAGCCTGCAGTGCCATGTGCAGGAGAAAAGGCTGCTTTAGGATGCCAGGGCAGGCACTGCATAGACCAAGGGCCACTCTCCACACCTTCCCTCTCTATTTCCACCACTAAAGACTCCTGGCTGAGATGGAGGGCATTCCTGGCCTGCAGGGCAACACCTGCTCAAGGGATGGATCCTGACCAGGATAGGGCTGCAGAGTCCCTTCTCTGATCTGCTGGATCAGAGTGCTCTCTAATGAAAGAAATGCCTTTCTTTTCAATGTTTATCCTTGGGGTTCCCTGGGTAGCCCCAGAACACCTACATGCTAGGACTGCCAAGGGGTTTGGAAAAGAGATGGGGTTAACACTCCCCAACTGACACACCATAGAAGCCCAAGTGTTCTGCACCCCTTCCTTCTGTCTCTAAGACTTTTAGTCTTCCTGTGGCCTTGGCAGGGGGGCTTTGCTGGCTGAGGGTGGGGCCTTACCACTGCCTAGGGAACAGGCTGAGCCCCCATCAAGGTGGCAGTGTGGGCTCTTGCATAGATAGCATGACATTTGCACAGGGACAGCAGGGACATGGCAAGGACATCAGGGGTGTCAGAGACATGGTCAAACCCCAGAGGCCTCTGTTCAACTCTTTGTATCCACTCCCCACTCAAGAGGTGGCCTCATACTTTGCAGCAGGATAAGGCAAGGGCACCAAATTGATGGTTCTGGACCTTTCTTGCAGACAGGGTGCTGGTCAGACTGGTCTTCAGGAAAACCTAGTGATTGTCTCAGCATGGGTGTGTCTCATGCCACACCAGGAGTGAAACCCAACAGATATGCCTTCAGGACAGTCCACCCACAGGCCAAGTGTTCAAGGTCAGTCCCTGAATCATCCTCTTCCCAAGAGGAAACAGGAGGTGGGATCTGTTGGGGATTCAAGAACCTGAGGTGTGTGCTTGAAGAGGACTGTGGGACCTGGTCTCATTCTGCTTCTCTCTTGCATCCCAGATATGAGGTGGGGAGTTTGCCCTGACACACACTCCTCCATGATATGCTGTCTCACCTTAGGCCACAAGCAAGCCTGGACTGAGTCCTTTTGACTGACCCAGAGTCAAAGCAAACTCTTCCTCCTATAACTCTTACATTTTTGTTACAGCCTGGGAATCTGACTTTCACCCTCCACAGGTGCCTCACTGTGTCCAGCACTTGCTGTCTAAGTCACAGAGCCATGAGGCAGGAAAGAACCTGGGGGACACTCGAAGTTGGGTCATGTCCACTCTGTCCATCGACATGAGAGAGAAGCCTCTGCAACAAATTAATCATAAACAGGTCACTCAAGAGCACAGAGCAGAGTTTGAAAAGGCCTGGATACAGATGCACAGCACCAAGCCCACTCCAGTTCAAATTAGCACCCCCTCCTGATTATACTCATAAAACTTTCCAAAATGGAAAAGATGTGGGTTTGTGCTAGATCCTGAGAAGGAGTTAATGGGAAGTGGTGACCCAGGACTTCAGTAGGATATTGCAGTCTCTATCCTGGTGAATGTCCAGGATGTCCTTAGAGAAGGGCTTTCCAGTGCTTCCCATTCCAGTTAGTGTTTCTTCTCAGTGGTGAGAAGAAATTGGTAGCAGCAGAGCATTCAGAGAAATGTCCATAGATGAAGGAAGGAAACCTGGGGTCTCTGAGAGGCTGGGAGCTTGGAAAGAGACCTGGGAGTTGGGACTCTTTCTGGTGGGAGGAAGGAGCTCCCTCTGGATGAGCCCCTGTAGCAGAGCAGGGCAGTGACCCTGTTAGAGATGCCATGCAGCACAGCCAGGAGAGTGGAAGTTGGACAAAGAGTATGTGAGTAGTCTTGGCCAGGGTAGTAGAATAAAGGGCTGGACAAGGAGGTTGGATATATTAGAATCAGTCCACCAATGGCAGCTTGTGGGGCTGGGGCACCAGAGGGCTGCTGCTGAGATCAGGTACACTGATATCTCAGGGGCACTGGGAGTTGCAGGCTTGCAACAGGAGAAAGTCATCATGGTTTGATAGAGATGATGGGGCCACATGCAGTAAGGGGAGGATGTCAGAACAGCCAGGGTGGATCTGAAGAAAAAGAGGCTGATAAAAGGGACAGATGGGGAGGGGAGAGGAAAAGACAATATGCTCTTCAAGCAGGGAGACTGGAAAGAGAGAGGGAGGGAGAGTTGGTGAGGAGAGAGGAGCCAGGCAGGGGTGGGAAGGGATGGAGAGCTTCCACAGGCAGCTCTCTGCATCTGGGAACAGCATCCATGTCCAGGACTTGAGCTGGCTGGCAACATTCTTGCAGAAAATCTTCTTCTCCAAGCTTCCTGGCCTCCTAGATGCTATGTCACCTCCATTTCCCAGGAGAAACATCACAACACTCAAGCATATGGGAGCAGGTGGCTGTCCAGGATGTGACTCTGAGTAGCCCACAATGTGTGTTCCTGGCCTCTGGGCTGTCCTTCTCCTCCAGGAGGTGGGGATGGTTTGTGGATGGTGGGTAGAAGGCCTGGGTGGGCCTGAGGTCTTTGCTGTTTTTGCAGGGTCTGTGCTGTTGTTGTGAAGTGGGAGCTTCAGGACTTTTGGTATCTGAGCTACTTTTCAAACCTCATGCCTCATCTTCAGGGAGAGAGCACATCCCCAGTAATGTGGACAGCTCCACTGCATTACCTCCTTTGGGCAGACATGGGTGTGATGAGCTTCCTATGGCACTTGCCATGGTCCATAGTCCTCTGGGTCTTTGCTCAGTGTTGGGGTGGGAGGAATGGCCAGGAGCCACAGGAAATGGGAGGGTGCATTCATCTGCTGTCCTTGAGTCCTGCCCTGGAACTGTGGAGAGGCCATGCCTTCCAGGCACATGGAGTGACTCAAGGGCCAAGGCTGCTTGTGAAGATGTTCTAGGGACCCTTGGATGTTGTTGGGCATGCAGGATGGCAGGTTGTTGTAGAGCATGCTGCAGTCACCCCTTCCAGAAGAGATCTGTGCTGAGTCTGGAACCTCAGGTGGCCCATCCAGAAACTGTGCTCATCACAGTGCTGGCAAACAAATGTCAGGGCCATAGAAGACCAATCTATCTGCACAGCCTTGGCACTATGGGGTCCAGGAAGACTCTTGCACCTCTACACAGAAAGTCATTCTGCAGAGTCACAATTTGGTGGGTGCCATGCTCTGGTGCTGGAACTATAAATGTGGTCTAGAGACCTCCAAGGGACAGTGACACCCTATGAGGATTTGTGTTCATCAAACTTACTCTCCAGGCCCTATAAAGTAGTTGCCTTCATGACACCCCATTTACACAAAACACTACTGAGGTCCAGGGTAGTTCAATAACTAACCCAAGGTCACACAGTGAAAAAATGGAAGAGCGGGTAGAACCAGGCACCCTGGATCTGGGTGTCCATCTCCTCATCATGACCAAGGAACCAGGACCTAAAACATGCAGAAGAAACAGTGAAACCTGTGCCCTGAGTGTGGCACTGCAAGACTCTGGGTCAGCATTTCTGAGGTTTCAGGGCTACTGTGCACTGGGGGGTAGGGGAACAGAGACAAAAGCAGGAGTATCCCTGCCACACCAGACCTTCCCTGGGCAGACCAAGTAGCAGAGTATGGAGGTGTGATTCTCTGTGGGAGAAACATTTTGACCAAGTCGATGTAGGCTGATGGAGTCCTGGGCACCTCTGGATGATGTGGGCTTTCTCTCTTCATAGGCCTGAAGACACAGGTGTGGGAAGGATCATCTGGGGGCATGGGCAGCAGCTAACTGCTCTGTCTCTACCCCTGACCCCATTCTTTCATCTTCTAAGAACCTGGGATGTCATCAGGGCCCCTGGGCCTCCTAGATCTCCTTCCTTCATTCAAAACCTTAGCTTTATCCCATCTGCAAAGTCCATTTGTGGTGCAGATACCCAGGATAAGAACCAGGATGACTCTGGGCCAGTTTTCTGTTTACTCAACTGTGGGCTGCCTGCTTTACCCAAGGTGACTTGGGGTGAAGCTTAGTCACAACAAAGACACCAAGCAGAACATGCAGGCTGGTCATTGTACAAGTTCAGCTCTTGTCCTGACTTCTTCACAGGAGTGTGCTGCTCCTCCTGGGTGAGCCCTGGCCTTTCATGCTGGCACATAACAGGACAGGATGGATGGCTGAAGTTTCTTTCCTGGGAAGGCAGTGGAGGCAGTCCTCCTCCTGGGATACTGGGAGGACTCGGGGAGATGTGGTGGTAATGTGAATTGGTCTGCCCCTTCCATCACCACTGAGCCTGGCTACTTGCCAAGGACAATACCCTATCATGTGGGGCATGCTCAGGCTTCTTCCAGGAGCCCTGACCAGCCCATCAGCACATGGCAGGCTGTGGTGGGGTCTGAGGCTACCAGTGTTTCTTTTGCAGCTGGATCCCAGGAGGGTGGTGATAATCCCCACACAAAGCAGACATAAGCTCACAACACCAAGGAAGTCTGTCTCTTCAGAGATTGGAGGAATCAGTCCCCTGAGTGGAGGGCAGACCTCACCCCAGTGTGACTTGGTTGGTCACATATCCCAGACCCTTTGTTTACTTTCCCATGAATTGAGGCCATTACTCCCTTCAGGAATCCTGATAGCCAGGAATAGAGTTCAAATTCCCACACTCTGCACATGGAATATTTATATGATGAAAAGAGCCAGAACTCAGTCAAGCCACACAGGGCTGGTGGAAACTGAAACCCTTCTGTCCCGACCCGCAGCACATCAATGGAGGACGGCGAACATAAGAGAGAAGGAATGAAGGGACAAGAGACACAGGGAGTGACAACAAGACAGGAGTTCTGATCAAGCTGCAAATTTTTATTATTCTCACGGGTATTTATGCTGAGGGAATGAGGGGTATGACGAGACACAGGCTGGTTGGCTGTGTTCTTCTATTGGGCTCCTGATAGTGTGCAAGTTCGCGCCAGCGGGAGGGTGAAATCCCGGAAGAGAAGGAGCGATGGCGCCATAGGTGCCATATTGTCAGAACTATCAGCCAGGAGGGGGGAGGGGCGTGCCTTGTGAATCTGTCAGTTGCCAGTTGCAGGGTGTTTGTGCAGGGCAAGGCAACTGCAAAATGTTCCCTGGGCTGCTGCTTATCATAAAGGTCAGGACATTCTCAGAATGAGACCTTCTTCTTGGTCCCTGACACCCTTCCAGGGACTCTTGTTCCAAGGACCCCAGCTGATATTGCCCCTCACCCCTGTTTTCCCTCTGGTTGTTGAGGCAATGTATTCCTGGGCTCATCTTCAACCCCTCACTGGCCAGGAAAATTAGCTCTGCTAGCCATGTTGGGGGAGCTGAGGACCTTAGTTTTACCCACCTACACACCTCTGCCAGCTATGTAGACTAGGACAGGGTCTGGACCTGTCGGCCAACATGGCATCTGGATTCATGGGGTACTTGGTGAGGTGACTGCATCCAGGGCAAAGGATTTCTGACTAGGTCCTGTGATATCATATGCAGTCCCTAGAGGCAGGGAAGAAAGACCCTTTAGCAGCTCAGATGGTCACTTCCTCCCAGTCCTCTGGCACCAAGCAGAATATAGCTCAGGCCCCAAAAATCCTTGAGAGTGTGGGAAAGACCCAGTAGTGCAAGTTGCTCAAGGACATAAAAAGAAACAGTCATGCTGTTCAATTTATTACCAGAGTCACCAACTAGGGCAGAGGACCCTGGAGAGATTGGGTGGGCTCACTTACAGTCTTCATACTCAGTAGCAGGCAAGCCGCCTCTGTCCTCTGGGCTTCTGAAGTGAACTGATTCTGACCAGTAATGGTCAGCAGAGTGGCATCCTCCAAGGTCCTGAGCCCTCATTCCTGAATCCATGGATCTGGTCACCGTGCAGGCTATGGAATTCAGGTGAACTCCAGATGTGTTCATCATCTGACTACACCTTGTGGTCACAAATGTTGTAGTCAGTAGTTAGCTGGGACCTGGGCCCCACCCACCAGAGCTGCAGGACCTGTGAAGGTCAGCTGCCCTAAGGCAGGCCAGACACCTGCTCTGCATGCCCACCTACCTGCCTTCCCAGACCAGGGCTGAGATGTCTGCACTCTTTGCTGTGTCTGTTCCAGGTAGAAGGGCCAGGTGAGACTGTGGGTGCCCTGCCTTGTTTGCCCAGGGACTCTGAAGACATGGCTGATATCCTGAGCATCTGGCTGACCTAGGTGAACATGTCCCTACAAAGACATGCATCTGCTGCACAGGGGCGGAATAGGTCACAGGGTAAGCCTTCCTTAGGGCCTTTGTTTCCAGCCCTGGAGAGAGGACAATTTGCCATGATACTGATTGGTGGGCTCCCAGAATAATCAGCAGGCTGTGTCCCAGATGAGCAGGCAAGCGATTGGCCAGGACCAGATGGAGGGCTTAGTATATTGGTCCTTCAAAACTCCAGAGTACATGCCTAAGGGTGGATGCCTTTAGAATAGGATGTCTGGGTCTCTGAACTGAGGTATGTCTCCCCCCATCCAGGGCCAAGGTGTCAAGAATACTTGGCCTCAGGTAATCAATTGCTTCCCACCTCCTTTTGCCAGACTGATGTGTGATGTTTTCTGAATACCTGAGAAAGAGAGTGACTCATTCCTGGAGGGGAGGGACATGTGATGAGGTGGGAAAAGTGCATCTGGCTCCAGGGCCTTCAGCAACAGGGCAGGCCCAGGAAGATGTCCATTTCTAATCTGGGTAGTGAGATTGGCCATAACTACTATGCTGCAACTGCTCTGGCCCTGTCCCCACCCTGCAACATGGGAACAGTAGGGCTGCCTCCTTCCAGAGGGCATCAGAAGAACAAACAGATATTCTGTCTACTCCACACACTGTGAAAAATGCTGGATTCAGATTGTTCCCAAGGACACCAGGTACTTAAAAAGAAAGATGAGAAAGGAAGCTATAGGTAGAAACTCTTGTTGTACTCAAGGTGTGCCCTGACCTTGTCAGCTGGATCCTGCCTGGTCACATCTGGGTCCTGACCCATTCAAACAGAGGGACCTGAAATGTTCATACACAGGGCCCTGATGTGGTCACAACTGGGCCTGACTCAGGTCATACACTGTATCCTGACCATGGTCACAGACCAGGCCCAGGCCTTTGTCACTTTTTGAGCCCATACACTGGTCAAAAACTAGGTCATAAATTTGATCAAACTCTGACCTTGAATGTATTCACACTCTGTAACATGAGCTGGTCCTTATTGTGCCCTGACCTGGTCACAATTAGCCCTGACCTGGTCACACACTGCTCAGTTACCCTGGTGAACACTGGGACCCTGGCCTAGCACAATGGAGCTATGATCTGGTCATACACTGGACCCTGACCCTGGTCTCACTTTGGGCCCGAACTCTGATCACACTATGGGTACTGACACTAGTCACAATCTGGGCCCTGATCTGGTCACACTTTAGTCCTTGAATCTGCTCACATCCTGTACCCTCATCTGATCAATATTGGGCCCTCACCTGGTCACAACTGGGTCCTGACCTGGTTATACTCTGTGCTTTCAACTGGTCAAGAACAGGTCCTAATCTTATCACAACTGGGATCTGACCTGGTCACAATGTGGTCCTGAAAAAGTCACACTGTGGACACTAGTTCTGGTCACACTTTGTACCCTGATCCTGGTTAAACTCTGGGCTTTGGTGTTGGCCACATTCTGGGCACTGGTCATGGTTACACACTGGGCCATGGCCTTGGTCACATAGTCACTTTGACACTTGTCACACTCTGGGCATTTATCTTGGTCACACTTTTGGTCCTTGCCCTGGTTACAAAGTAGGCCATGAACCTTGTCACACTCTGGACACTGACCTTGGTCACATACTTGATCCTGGCCCTGGTAACCCCTGCTGGACTTAGCTGTGGAGTAGAAGAGTGAGGAGGAAGCATCAGGCAGGCTATCAGTAGGCCTATGTGTGCTGAGAGGGTGGGAGTGCATCCCATAGGCCTCAATGAACAGCTGTTTGTCTTGACATTTCCAGGTTCCCCAAAGAGCAAACACTTGTCACAGAATTGCTTACACTTGTCCTGGTGTCCACAGGAGCCTGGCTCACTCCAGGGCCTTCTAATGAAACACAGGTTTCTGCAATAGTGCCAAGAGACTCAGTGCCATCTAGAGTGCTGGTCCTCACTGTCTTGGCACCTGCCTCAGAAGTGGTGGGACTTAGGCCAAGGTATGTTACAGAGTGCAGGGCTAGGTGTCTGATGCCAGTTCCCCCTGGTGACTGGCATGCTTTGTTGTCTTGGTGTGGCATTTCCACACTTCCAACTGCAAGGATTCCAGGAGAAAATAAAAACCAAGTTGGATTATCCAGGACACTAAACAGAGTAAGCAAGGGCATGGCTTCAGTCCAGGGTGATGTCACTGTTCACCAGCTGAGAGCTGGACCCCTTTAGCCTCCAAGGACCATGAAGTTAGATGATCCTGATTGTAGATGTTTTGTCAAGCCAGCTGAGGCAGGAGTCTCTGGCACTCCCAGCCACAACTCCGCTCAACTATCATTACAGGACTCAAGCCCAGAGTAGTCTGAGAGAACCTATGCCCTGTTGCACAACCAGAGGTGAGTAGGGTCCTGCATGGATACCAGTTCTGTGTGGTTAGCACTCAAGTGAGCTGGGGTGAGGTAGGCCAGAGATCATCATGGTTCACCAAGTGGCTGGGAAAGGGTGTCACCCACATGGAAACAGATGCATACTGCTTGTACCAGGATTTGTGATGGTGGCCACAGAGGCAGGCCCAGCATTCCCTGCACTACAAACCCGGTTTCCCCAACCCCACCAGAATCTCAGCTGCCAGGACCCAATTACACACTTGATCCAAGGACTTGGGGATAAAGAAGGCAAGGGCCAGGCCTCATCTGACTGAGAGAAACCTTCAGAGCCAGCCTGTAGCCTCCTTCCCTCACTTCCTGCAGCCACAGTGATGCCTAGGTCAGCTTGTCCACACTCAAAAACCAAATATGCTTTATTCTAGAGTGACTATCTCCCAGCAGAACATGTAGTCAGCTCTCTCCTCAGAGACCTGAAGGCCCAGAAATCACCTGCCCTGATCCCTCCAGTGGGTCCTCTA
Source organism: Sciurus carolinensis (assembly GCF_902686445.1). Classification (NCBI taxonomy): domain Eukaryota; kingdom Metazoa; phylum Chordata; class Mammalia; order Rodentia; family Sciuridae; genus Sciurus; species Sciurus carolinensis. The sequence continues at coordinate 173,661 of NW_025920329.1, forward strand.
GAGGCATTGACTAGAAAAGCAGGCCAGGAGGGAGTTGTATAAGGCCCACAGTCTGCCTGGTGGTCCATGGCTTCTCATTGACTCCTGTCATTAATTGCCTCCCTCTTTTTCCTCTCTGGAAGGGAAGGGTGCACTGCTCCCCAATTGCTGCAATCCTAGGACTAGGCTGGAGTTCCTGTGACCATAAACACTTACTAGCACCTCCTTCCTAGCAAAGTTGGGCTCTTCTGAAACCAGGTCTGACTCCATCCATCCTGGAGACCTAACCTGGGAAGACTGGAATCTGCTGCCATCTCTCAAACCCAGTTGACACTAACACAAGAACATGCCTCAAAATCTGAATTGTCCCATCATACCACAGGTGGGACATCTATACAAATTTAAATTTAGCAAGATATATAACCCTTGTGATAAACTCAAAATGTTATTTGAGTTTTTATTATGTTCATGGAATTGGAAACTTCTTGGATTAAAGGGGCTCTCCAAACTTCACTACCCTGGGAGAAATCACTCCCCTGCCCAGTCTTCAGCCAAAATGCACTCCTTCTCTCCACAAGAGCTGAGGAATTCTCAGATAGTGAGAATCTACAAGCAGTGCACTTCAGGTGTCAGCAGTGACTTTCACATCAGCCCAGTGTGTGCCCATGGCTGGTGGGAGCAGAAGGCACACTGCCTATGAATGCCAGGTGCTCACATTCAGGTTTCTGGCTTCAACCGTGAGGTCCAGATGGGTGGTGGAGAGGGGTGTGCTCACCTGTTTGTAGGTGCCCTCTGAACTGAAATCCCAGGAGAAAGAACTCTGAAGACATAGAAGAATAAGTTGAAAGCAGGCTGCCTCAATCCTGACTCCAGATGGAACAACAAAAATTTGTTTGAAGCAAACAAAACTGGGCATTTCTATTTTCTGTGGCCAGCAGAGAGCAGGAGGTGTGCATTTGGGACTGATCTTTCAGCACATTCTCTGTCCATCAGAAAGTCAATCCCTCCAACTACTCCCTCTGCTGGATCCCAGGAATGAAAGGGAGGTGTGTGGTCCTTGGTAGCTGCTGGAATCTCACATGCAGATTGCTGTGGTTTGGTTGTGGTTGACATGCCCAGCAGGGTCCACTGTGAGTAAAGGCTTGAGTTCTGCAGGGTGGCACCAGGTGGAGGTGGGGCACATTTGGAGCTTGGCCTAGTGGGCATTCCTGGAATCAGTGCAGTGACTCCAAGAATGGGGTCCTCAGGGACAATAGGTGATACTCAGAGAGAGTGGTTATATAGGCCAGAGCATGTCTGCTCCACCTGGAGATGGGAAGCTTGCTGCACACACCCTGCTGTTGTGGTGCCCATGGGTTGATCAAGAGGCCCTCACCAGAACTGCCTGGAGGCAGATTCCATTTCTTAGATACACCAAACTGGAGGGAAATCATCTCTTCTACATAGTCAGCTGACTGCAATATTTTCTTGCAGAAATTCAAAACTGACCAATAGGTACCTGAACTTCCAGCTCAGTTCTGCAGTCTCATAGTCCAAGATCATAATACAATAGCCTTTTTGTGTGGATAGTGCACCTTTCTGGGTGCTGGTCATCTCCTCTAGCTGTGTTTCATATGGCAGAACCTGTGCTCCTTGGTTCTGTCTCATGAGAGCACCAAGACTCTGTCCCCTGACAAAATCTCCCTAGATAATCCTCAGAGTTGGACATTAAACATCGGGGAGAGATCACCAAGCATTAAGGCAACACAGTTCCTTCCAAAACACACATCCTTCTCAGACATGCCAAATTTATTCATTCCATCTCAGTAGCCTCCAAAGTCCACTCAGGGGGCTGGCTCTAGGAGGGAAAGAACCAGGTAAGAGATATTGATTGGAGCATATAATTGGACATGAGTGACTCCATGCTGCCAGACCAATCTGACTGTGTAATTTTTCTTTTCTCTCTGTCTTTCCTTCCTTTCTGTGTGAGCCATACTGATATGCTAATTAGGAAACCCTAAGGTGTGCAGTGATATGCTAATGAGTGAACCCTAAGGTTTTACAGTATGATAAGGAATGTGTGCTGTGCCAAAAAACTATGTGTGCTCAGATAGTTATGCAAATTATGTAACCCTAAGGTTTTAGAGTGTGATAAAGTGTGTGCTGTGATCTTTGCTGATTTTAAAAATGTATAAAAACCCAACGTTGTAACTGGACCGGTGGCAGTCCTCCTTGCTTGCCTCCCGGAGCATGACTGCCCCGTCGGTACCAGCCACCATTGGTCATTGCCTTGCCATCCTCCGAGACTGTTTTGCTGTATGAGAGAACCGTCAATAAAGAGCTACACGTTGGACCCAACTTCTTGGTAAGAGTCAATTCTTGTTTCCTCTGATCTGTACCTCAGGTGAAGGTTCCTAGGTGCACTTCAAGAAGAAGACGCGAGCCGGGTGCTCGCGTCAGTTGGCGTAGTCGGCAGGATCCATATTTCAACACCTCTGCGGAAACTCAATGGACAGTGTGAAGTAAGAACCACGCATCTACTGGACTATATGGTGAGAGACTGGTACCGGTGATGTGCTCTGGGTTTTGCTTGCTTGCATTAGTGCTTGCTTATATTAGCTAGAGAATAATTGTAAAAATTGAAAAAGGTGGAGAGTTGTAAAATAGAAGCCAGTTGATGTCAGACCAAAGTAGCTCTTGTTAATTCATCTAATCGGTCAGATTCAGATATTCAAGCCTGAATACTGACATTGCTCACCGCCTTGGCCTGAAACTCCAAAAGGCACGACCGGCTTGCCTGGTCTAAGACCGGCAAGGGAATTTGCTGTGGTTGTATCTGAAACTCCAAAAGGCACGACCCTATGGTCTAAGACCGGCATGGTCAGCAAACCTCAGTTGAAACTCCGAAAGGCACGGCCGGTTTGTCTGGCTTAAGACCGGCAAGGGAACGTAACACCCGCGTTACCCACGGTAGCGGATACTGAGAGGGCGCTGGCAAAGGTAGCGGATGATCCCACAGTAACCCCAAGGTAGCGGACGGCAAGGCAACAAGAGTATATGTCAGTATAAGCTAATGCTAAATAATTGATAACTTAAACCGATTCGAATTAAGCTGATAATTTAATTTAAACTTAGCTCGAATTGACATTGAATGGTACGAAACTGAATCCGCTGGCTTTTATTGAACTATGCTCCGAGACCACTTACTTAGACTGTATTGTCAGGAATTAGATAAAATATATACTAGCATAGGGAAGGATTCGTATATCGTCTGGAGAATAAGGTGTTTTAGGGTACGCGTACTTGCAAAAATCGTCAAGAAGTTGTATTGTTAATTTTGACTCTAAGATTGTGAACCATGGCCATGGTCAGTCTAATTAGTAAATTTAAGAAATTGAAGGTGACGGATACAGAGCCTGCAGGTTTAAAACCCCAATCTCCATGTGAAAGGATTATACAAGGGAAATTTCCCAAATATAAGAAGGGAACGGACGTAGCCGTCCCACTAAGTAATCCAGAGACTCTGGAGCCCATATTGGCTCGGGCAGATAGGAAAGAAATCCCGGGAATCTTGTGTAAGGTTATAGATGATATACATAGTGATAGAATGAAAGGAAAGAGGCTAGTGAAAGAGGCAATACAGAATGCAAAAAACCCTGCTTTGCTTGAGCAGCTAACAAAAGTAGCCCACCCGGTATCGGTAACCAAAACAAGCACCCCTAACCGTTCCTGGGTGGGCCAAGAAACTGTTGAGACTCGCGACCTCAACAGACAAGAAATAACCCAAGCCCGTGCTGACTTCTCCCAAGGGGGGAGATCAGATGCGGAATACATGTTCCACCTATATTTTAATGGTGGACGGCACTTACATCTCACTAACCAAGAAATGCAGACAGTGGCTTTAACCCTAGAAAACCCAGCCCTGCACGAAGCTCTTACTGTAGTATTGGAAAGCGTTGTGGGGACTTACTCTGTATGGTCCTGGGTGGCTATGGCTTGGAGATATGCATTCCCTTTTCTGGACTACTCTCAATTTGAGGGGGGTACAACCTGGAGGAACCCAGAGGAAGGGATCAAAATTCTAAAGAAACTTGGGGTATTACAGTGCATATATGATGAGCACACAGATCACCCTCTAAAAACTCCCCTAACTAACAGTGTGAGAAGGTTAATTTTGAAGGGGGCCCCAAGCTCACTACAATTTATACTCCAGACCTCTATGCCAAGCTACCAGACTCTATTTGACCTTTATCAATACCTTAAAGATTGCAGAGACTTGCACACCCAACCTAAATTGTCTTTTCCAGTTCTCTCTAGACCAGGACCCCTGCGGCCCTTTAACCGCCGAGGCCAGGGACACCTCCTTAGGGACACTCCTCATTTTCAACGTCCCAGGTATAACCAACGTCCCAGGTATGATCAAAGACGCTTTCCACCCAGAAAAAGATTTCAATTCAGAAATCTTACTGCTATAAGAAACCGTAGACCCTTTGTGGATATCCGTCTGGCAAAAAACGGGCCAAGGGCGCCGATCCCTGGCCAGGAGCGGCGCCCCAACCCCCACTTTGCCCAGACTGCACGCCCTCCCAACAGGAACGGGAGGAAGCGGTGGCCCTTACCAGGGCCGCGACCTCAGCAAAATTCACCTTTGCAACGCAACCAGTTGCAACCCCGCTCTTAGAACCAGATAATCGCCCTTACATATATTTGCAGGGCTATTATAACAGCATCTCATTTGCTGCCTCCTTCCTTATTGACACAGGAAGTCAAGTTACTATTGTTGACCATGCTCTTCTTCCCTCCGCCCGCTCAGACGCCTTTATGTTAATTCAAGGCATCTCTGGTGCCCAGGTGAAAGCAATGGTCATAGATGTAACCTTCCTTTGCTATGAGACCCCCGTACCTTGCCAGGTACTTACCTTTGACTCACCAGCTAATGTTCTTGGTATGGATGCTTTACCTACCCTTTTTGGTGCCTATTTGCCTTTAAAAAATGTCAAATGTTTGGCTTCCTCCATTATGCCTTCTGTAACTATTGAACCCGTAGTGCTGCCCCCTATCCCTCCCTCCTTCACGGCTCAATATCCTTTAAAGGGGGGCCATGAAGAAGTCACGGCAACCTTACAAACCTTAATAGAATGTGGCATCATAGAAAGAACTTCTTCATTTAACTATAACAGCCCTATCTGGCCTGTTAGGAAACCTAACGGCTCCTGGCGTTTTACGGTAGATTATAGAAATATCAACAAACTCTCCCCACCTATGCCAGGACACTTGCCGGACGTGGAAGCTATTTTTAACTCTATTAGAGAATTTGCCCCCACTATCTTTGTCACCATTGATCTGACGGATATGTTCTTTGCTATTCCATTGGCTGAAGAATCCAGGGATATTACCACTTTCACATGGGACGCCCAGCAGTACAGGTTTACTCGATTACCCCAGGGTTATAGGAATAGTCCTATTATAGCACACAATGCCCTTCAAACTTGCATTCCTTGGTCTTCTCTCCCCACGAATGTTAAGTTGTTTTCTTATGTTGATGATATTTTGCTTTGTGCTCACTCTGCAGCAGACGCCTCCACTGCCAAGGAGACCCTTATCAAAGCCTTGCAGTTGGCTGGCTGGGCTGTTAATCCTGATAAGGTCCATGGCCCTGCTGAACAAGTTAAGTTCCTAGGTGTTTTATGGTCAACCACTGGTCCCACAGTGCCCCCTCCTGTCTTAGACAAATTATTAGCTTTACCGGCCCCTACCAACAAATCCGAAGCCCAACACTTGATTGGAATGTTTGGGTACTGGAGACATCATGTCCCTTATTTACAAGTCATCCTGCAGCCAATTTATAAGGTTACTAGGAAAGCCTCTGACTTTTGTTGGGATATTCCCCAAAAGATTGCCTTTGACCAAGCTAAGGAATACATCTCTTTGTACTCTCAATTGTTTGTCCCACAACAGGGGGATACCATTGTCTTAGACATATTATTTCTAAATGGATATGGCTCATGGGGCATGTATGCTAAATCCACCGGTGTAACCAGACCTGTTGGCTTCTATTGCAAACGATTCCCCTTCTCCCCTAACAAATATTCTCTTTTTGAAAAATATGTTTGGACTCTGACGGTGGCCTTACAACATTTTACCTTCGAACTTCATCACAGGGACATCTTAATACGTACTCCTGTTCCCATTTTGGACTGGATCAAGATGCCCGACACTACGTTACAAGGTTTACCTATGGAACCTAAAGTCCTTACATGGAAATGGTTCCTCCAAAATCTGTTAGCTGATTCCACCACCCGTAGTTCTCAGTCTGCTGGCAGACTCACAGAGCTGCTGGCCACTTCTCCTATGGCCGCCCCCCCGAATTTGCCTCCGGAGCGTTCTTTAAAGCCCATTGGTCGTTGGGGTGCTTCCACTCCCTCCACAACTAACGTATGGTACACAGACGGTTCTGCTACCGTCCGCAATGGCACTACCTTTTGGAAGGCCGCCGCTTACCGCCCCTCTGATGGCTGCGTCCTCTCGGACCAGGGGACGGATAGCTCCGCTCAAATAGCTGAATTATGTGCTGTACTTCTTGCAGTTAGGCACTGCACTGCTGAAGGACATAAGGTAATTCATATATTTTCTGATTCTTGGTCAGTTTGCAATGGCATAGCCATATGGTCTGCCAAATGGATGTTGACTGATTTTTGTATCAACGGAAAACCTGTTTGGGGACAAGAATGGTGGAAGGAACTTGCCAACTCTCATATGACTATCCTGGTGACCCATGTGGATGCACATACGGGTAAAACCGATGTGCACTCCTCTATGAATGAGGTTGTTGATAAGCTAGCTAAAACCATGACTTTGAAATTGGTTAATACGGCCCCCTGGACTTCTGAAAGTACAGGAGACCTCAAAGTAAAAATTAAGAGGAAACCTAATTGGACATGTGTTTCCCCTAAAACAACTACCCTGCCAGTTTCGCCTACCGAATTAACTAAGTTACATGTGGCACTTGGCCACACAGGCACTCATGCCCTTTACCGATGGTGCTCCACCCGTAACATTAAAGCCTCTTGGCAGGCATGCAAGCACGCGATTAGGTGCTGCACTTCCTGCCCCAATATGCTTCAACGCTTCAGGCACAACCCCCCAGCATCTACGAGTACCCCAAACCACTTCAACCATACGGTCCAAATTGATTTTATTGGACCCTTACATAACAAACACTTTGTATGTACTATGGTTGATACTTCTACTGGCCTGGGGACAGCTATTGAGGCTGCTAAAGCTAACCAAGGCGCCACCATTTTCGCACTATGGAACTGGGTAAGCCATTTTGGCACTCCCATTATCATTGAGTCTGATCAAGGCACCCACTTCACTGGCGCACAGGTACAAAAACTAGCTTTGGAATTAGACATACAATGGAACTTCCACCTCTCCTATAACCCCACCGCGTCGGGCTTTGTGGAACGTTTTAATGGCTTATTAAAACAAAAGCTGGAAGCCCTTAAAGATTATCCTTTCCATATTGCCATCCGCATAGCTTTATATGAACTTAACAACAGATGTAGACTACATAGAAACTCCCCGTTTGCGGAAGTATTCACCAAAGACTTTTCTTCCTACCCCAGCGAACCTTCAACCGCCCCGGCCATACCTTCTAAGGTTGTTCACAAGGACCGAAAAGACTCCTCTCTAAAGGTACGGGACATTGTTGCTTCTGGACCTGGAAATTCCTATTGGACTTCTGGATCTAAAGGAGAACTCTCCCTGGTAAAGGCCAGGGACATTACTCCTGTGGAATGCAGCCTCATCTGGTCTTGCTGCGAGTGATCCAGTTGTTCATCTTCCTCGCTTGTGGATACACCATACTCGCCCTTGCTGGACACTTCACTTTTTGTAGCAGCCGCAATTGCGCCCACGACAACACCACTTGCGATGATCATGTACGCTATTGGTCTTGTTTGGCAATCGTCAACCTTACCTTCTGCGTTTTGCCGTAGTCCGTATGTACTCACCTATATTCTACTTTGCCTTTGCCTCTACGATACCTCCGATGCTAATAGTGACCCTCTAAATTCCACCCCTGGCTCTCCTGTCAGTGCTACTAGCAACCCTCCCACTACCCGATGGTACCTTAGGGATATCAAATCCTGGAACATTACCCATGCCCAACATTTCAGACATCTAGTCTCTTCCTATCTTAATCTCCATTCTAATTCTTCTATCGTACCTCACTTCTGGCTCTCTCAACCCTTTTTAAATAACTATACCACCGCCCAACAACTATTCTGGACTAAATATGCCTTTTGTAATAACAGACTTAGACACATTACTCAAGACTTCGTGTTACCATGTGAGGAATACTATAAGGCTAATGTTACAGGTCTTTTTAGCCCTGTCTGGCATGCCACTGATACTGACACAGGTTGGGATGACTCTAACATCCTTGAAGGGAATCCCCTTCGCTGTCATCGTATGGAGCTTGTTAGAACTACTTGGGCCCACTCTCCTCATTATATCTACCATTTTCAACAATTAGGTTTACAATATTTCCCTATTTCTGTTAGGTTTGAGGAATCTAATATAACTATCCAATATGCTTTCGATAACAAACCCCCCTTCACCTGCAGGGATGCTACCCGATTGTCTTTGGTAGCACGTATGTTTTCCCTGTGGGAGGAGGAAGGTCCAATAACTGATTATTCCCCTTGGTATGATGACTATGCAAATGCGTATGACGATGAATATGAGAGTACGGAACCTACCCCAACGACTCCTGCAACTACGTCAGTATCTCCTACCATTTCCCAGCTCACCACAACCACTGCCAACACAAAACCTTATAATCTATGTAAGACAGGAACTAGAGTCCAATATTGCAAACCTTCCTTTCGATGGCCCCCTCTTATACCCGAACCTTTTGGTACTGTTTGTCCAATTAACATCTCTGCTCTCTTTGAGAAACTCAATTTACCTTATAATGCCTCCCATGATGTCAACCTTCTTAAAGACAAAACCAACAAGGCTAAAGTCACTTGTGTAGCTGACTTCCCTAACTTGCCCATCTTTGGTAGATTTGAAACACTTAATGCTTTCAGCCCTTACGTAGTAAAGAATATTTCTTTCCCCCCTATTGATAAATGGTGGGACATAATGGCCCTAGGCACACAAACATGGAGATATCCCCTGGTCATCACTGATCCTGTTCCCCAACCTTTTGCAAATTTATTGAACTCTGCCCCTCAGGCAACTTCTTTCCCTAGGGGACTTTCACCGTTTCAAGTAACTTGCTTGCGCTCCGTCTTTGCCACTATGATTTTCGCCTCAAACGGAACGGCCGAAATGGGCTGGTTCTGCTTCCGCATTCCCCCATTACCTAAAGGTTCTGCTTCTGTCTATATCCAAGGTTTGAAAGACAAGTTTAAATTGTTGGACATAGTCGTACCATCTTCTCGCTATGTCCAAAGGCTCTTCAACCTCACTGGCATAGTATACGCTGGCAACAACACCAATAATGTGGTTTTGTTTGCTGAATATACTGACCTTCACATATACAATAGAACCAGACATGCACAACCTGACCACTTCTCGTATTTTTCTTCTCCTACAGAACAGAATGTTTCTACCCCTTTTTTTCTTAGACGCATGATATGGGAATGGAGGAACGGCTCTGAACCTTTACCTAATGCTATGCCCATTTGGAACTTAACCCATATTTACCTCTTTAATAGTTCCAACTATAACGCTTCAAACCCTGCACAGGCACTATCCCCTTATTATTCTAGCCCTACTGTCCCAGTTTTTATCCTCACTGATTATTCTTCCAAACTCAATGTTTCCCTATATAGACCCGATGCCTATATGAGACCTAGCCTCAGAGGTGCACAAACTGGTGGATCTGAATCTAGACCTTTCCCTGAGTTCTTTCCTGTCCTCAACCTCTCTGATCCTTATATTTCTGATAATATTCATAGGCTACACCTGCCCTGCTTGCCCCCGATACACGCCAATGCTTATAACGATACCTTGGGATTCCCCTTTATCCCTAAAACTGGTCTTTACCGCTGCCATTGGTCCCCCATTGGTCAGAAAAATCTTTATGCCACTCATAGGTCTATATATTATAACCACTCTGTTTATGATGTACCCATGAATATATACAATGCTTCTGTTATAAACTCTTCTTACTATCCAGAACGCTCCACTCTAAGCAGGCTTGACCCTGCGGTCACTATCATCAATTATGCTTATCCTGCTATCCAGGAGATTACTTTACATATTGATCAAAATCCTTTCCCTAATACACCATATATGTACCCCCACTATGGGTGCTCCAATAAATCAATCACTGACTCTATTGTTAGGTATAATGTTGAGGCCGCTGACAACCATTCGGTATCCTGGTGGCTCACGGCTGGCATGGATTTCTCCCGCTGGCCGCGACCCCGTAAAATTGGCTACCTTCCTTACTACTTTTACATGCTGGCACCCGGAAAGAATAACCATTGGTATGTTTATGACATGGTGTCCCATACTATCCTCAAGAACAACACTGACTTAGTAGATAATTTCAGATACTCTGATGTCTATGAAGTAAAATTGGATCATAAAATGTGCTATAGATCTCTAGGCTTAGAACCTTGCTTGATCCACAGAGGAGGTTTTAACTCCTCCTATTCCTGGATCACTGCTCACTTCCCTCGCTCCGTTATCTTCCCACCTTGGAATCCTATGATCTCACAGACTGCTCCTATGTATATGCCTCTTACTTATGCCCCCATACGTGTTCTTATTCAACCCGTCGTTACTCCCATCCATCTTGTTTTGGACCTAGCGGAGATCTCATCTAATCTGGACCCCTGCGCACTCTCTACTCCTGCTGTCCTCCCTAATCTCTATTACAACCTCCAGGGAACTAAATCTATGCGCCGCCCGCTACAGGCCATGGCTATTGGTGCCTTCCTGGCAGGAACCACAATAGGCTCTCTCATCGCTGGCACTATGACAGCGGAACTCAGAGCTGAACTCACCTCTGTCAAATCCTTGGTAGATCAGCACTCCAGGATTTTGCATGGTGTTTCCAGAAACCTACATACTATGAGTGCCTTACTCGATAAGTTACAAGCTGAATACCACATCCTTCACTCTGAACTGCGCTCCTTACAACAATCATACGCTGTCACCACTAATATGCTCACCTCTGCCGTTAGCCATCTACAAACTCAGCAAGAGTGCCATCATGTTGAAGCCCTTCTTCGTGCATCCTTTATGGATTTAAGGTCTTTGTTCCTTACAGGCATTGGCCAGGAGACCAGCTCTATGGTCACTATTTTAGATCCTACCCATGAGAGTTATTGTGACAATGGAAAATGTTCTCTACACCTTTGGGAAATATCTACCTCCCAGGCTATCGTGGCTTACAAAACCAAACCAACCCCACGCTACGTTGATGGTACATGGTTGATGCCCTTGGAATCTATGTATTGGGCTACCTTCAATAACCTCAATTGGTTTATTCCTGAATCTTCATTGTGGAAATTCGGGAAAAATACAGCCATTTCCTTTGAATTGATTAAGGACATACCACCTACTACTGATGTCTCGGTACATCTCCCGACCTCGTCTATATCTGACTTGGGAAATTATAGGATCCTCACCTGCCACTCTGGCAATTATTCGGTACAACGCTGGCATAATGCTTCCTTCAATGACTTTGTCGACTTGAACCCCGGCTGTCACCTACACTCCAATGTGATGATGATCCGCCACATACCGTTGGATAAAACTGCGCTCACCCACGTGGCATACATCTCCAACCACACCTTTGGACTTAATGCCTTTTTCAAGACTCCTGTGTACGCTGATAAATTGGAAGCTACAGTACAATCTTCTCTTCAGGCCATGAATAACCTTTTTGCACAAAACGAAAAAGTTTACAGGGCTTATGATAAAGCCATCTCCAAGGACATTAATCAACTCAGCCATTCCACCGCTCACATACAAGCACTGGTGGAACATTCTTTGTTGACCCCTAGGCATATTTTCCAGGATAGTCACAAGGATTGCACCATCTTTGGATTTTTCCGCCGATTGGTTGCTGCTGACTTTACCTGTATTACCAGATGGAATCCTTGGCACTGGATAAAACAGACTATTTCTCTGCTTGTCTTTATTATTGGTGCTCTCATCATACTCAAACTACTTCTGTTTACCTGCAGACGTATCTCCGCAGAACAACATGCCAAGATTACCAAGCTACAACTCTACCACCCACCGCACCACCTCCCAGCAGAGGCGTAGACGCTCTCATCACAGAAGATTCCGTCCTAGACGCAGAGTGGACCAACTGGAAACCTCCCACGCATCTCTCTGCACTTTGTGCATTTCCTTCCATGTTTTTCTTCGCCTTTATGTACTAACCTCTGGCTATGGACCACCTCTTCCGGCGATATGTAATCGGCCGGCCTCGCCGCGCAGATTCTACTTACATCTGCATAGATGGCTCAGTCTTTGACCTGAACAAGCTCCCAACATTGCTCCAACCACCTGCATCTCACTCCTCCTTCATGATGGACTACTACAACCAGATACTTCCTGAATACGTGCTTCATTTGCCCGGACACGAAGATCTTCTCCGGAGACTCCTGAAGTACTGTTATGTTGGAGACCTTGTTACCCTCAGTGGAGCGGCGACTCCCCTTTTGGGGAACCCACCGCACCAGGGGACGGACTGATTGGAGCATATAATTGGACATGAGTGACTCCATGCTGCCAGACCAATCTGACTGTGTAATTTTTCTTTTCTCTCTGTCTTTCCTTCCTTTCTGTGTGAGCCATACTGATATGCTAATTAGGAAACCCTAAGATGTGCAGTGATATGCTAATGAGTGAACCCTAAGGTTTTACAGTATGATAAGGAATGTGTGCTGTGCCAAAAAACTATGTGTGCTCAGATAGTTATGCAAATTATGTAACCCTAAGGTTTTAGAGTGTGATAAAGTGTGTGCTGTGATCTTTGCTGATTTTAAAAATGTATAAAAACCCAACGTTGTAACTGGACCGGTGGCAGTCCTCCTTGCTTGCCTCCCGGAGCATGACTGCCCCGTCGGTACCAGCCACCATTGGTCATTGCCTTGCCATCCTCCGAGACTGTTTTGCTGTATGAGAGAACCGTCAATAAAGAGCTACACGTTGGACCCAACTTCTTGGTAAGAGTCAATTCTTGTTTCCTCTGATCTGTACCTCAGGTGAAGGTTCCTAGGTGCACTTCAAGAAGAAGACGCGAGCTGGGTGCTCGCGTCAGATATGTCCTCCCACCTACCAGTACCTGCCTGCTGTGAAGCACCACCCCACAACTGCCCCTCTGTGGTACCTAACATAAAGTGTTCCATGGGGGTTCTAGGTGGGCTCCTAGAAGTAGCTTTGGGAGGAAACAGACCTATCAGGTTTCTGAAAAAGAACAGAAAGTTCCTCAGGCTGGCTGAGTTGTACAGGGTCCTATTGAGTGAGTCTGTGTCCCTGCTTGGAGCCTCCAGCTGGGTCACCTGATTTGAGGAGCCTAGTTGGCGGTGAATATTAGGACAGAGGGACATGTGATGGTGCCAAACCCAGAGAGGAAAGCACTTCTGATCTACCTTCTTTGTTCCCCAGCTGAGGTGGAGGCCAACTAGAGGGATACTCTGTGGGAGCCCACATCAGGATAGCCACACTGGGCAGTCTATGTCTTCTTCCTTTCTGTGCCCCAGATCACTGTGGGGAGTTTTGTATGACCAGGTTAACCAGATCCCTGAGGACTCTAGACCCAAGACTAGAGTTCACTGAGGTGGGGGCTGAAGCCCTACTAGTAGTGGGCAGCTCTACAGGACTCTGCAATTGGTCCTTAAATTGGGCTGACTTCACTTCAGGCTCAGGACACAAGTGAGTTTGTGTGTAATCTTAGATACACTGTGCTTCTTGACTGACTTCAGCGTGGGTTAGATTTACAGCTTTCACAACAGCAGGCCCTTGTGAAGAAGGTCTCCTGTTGAAACATAAGGTGACTAAGGATGGCAGGGTGCCCCATGTATGAAGCCAGACACTCAGGAGTCTGAGCAGATGGATCAAATGTGAAGCCACCCTGAGCATCATTCAGAGACCATGTCTGAAAATAAAACAGAAAGGGAGCTTGGGGATAGCTCAGAAGAGGACCCTGGTTCCCAGCCACATGGCCTTCCTCACACTGACAAGAGGGAGGAGCAGAAGGGGTGATGGACACAGGGGAGGGTCCAGGCTGAGTTTGCACCTGACCTGAGGAAACCATGAGCTTGGTGCTTGAAAACTTGAGGTTTGGGAACAAACAACAATAATCATCACCAGGTACCAATAGTTTTTGTTAAATTCCAGAAACACTGATCAAGGAGGAACAGGGAGTGAGGAAGAGAGAGCATCTGGACAACACTGCACCAGGCACCAAGAGGTGTGCATCTGCCAGGTAAGAAATGGAAAATGGAAGAGGAGAATGGGGAGACCAGGGGTCCCTGGCTGAGCTCAAGAATACAAGGGTAAGCCTTAGGTTCCTGTCAACAAGGTGGGACAGAGACCCTGGGTTTCAGTGGGACTTGGATGTGAAATTGAGCCTCTATCACCCTGTTTACACAAATTGTGATCCCACCCCTGATGCCTAGAGCAACAGCCACAAACCAGACTTTCCTAAACTGGGGGACAAATGAATCAGAAACAAACTGGAGCCCAGGCTCTTCAGACCTCTGACTTCTGGCAGTAGCGACAGAGACCATTAGGTCCATGAAAAGGTTAAGCTGTAAGACACAGTGATTCCTAGGTGCCCCACACACTCTCCAAGGCCTTGGTAGGTAAAAGAACTGTTCCTGTCCCTCCCTCTAGGCCATGATGGCATCACAGACTGTATGGGAGTTAAGGAAAGAGGCTGGGCAGTGCACCACAAACTGCTGGACACTGTTCCTAGACAACCAGGGGGATATAATACTGAGGAGTACAGAAGTCAGAGAAGATTTCTTGAGACCAGAGAGCAGCAGTAAAGTCACATGAAGAGGAGACAATTAGAGAAGAGTTAGTTCTACATTCACATGAGTATGAAGGATATAAACTGTCCTTTGAGCCAAATCAACACTGTTCACTCTCCTGGGCCCTGTGGGTGAATAATACTCACCTAGGAGTTCTCAGTTTGCTCTGTTCCTACCCTTAGTTTCCCACTCCCACCATTGATTGGGTCCTCTGTGTCCTGTGGGTGAACATCCCTGTCCAACCAGTGCTCAGTACCCTGTGTATATTGTGAGTGGGCAGACTTCCACCACCAGTGCTCACTCTCCACTGAGCCCTGGGCAACACAGTACTCTTAGAGATTTCTCTGGGTGAGCCCCATTCTGGCTAATGTCAGTACAACATCTCTGGCCTTATCCGCATGTCCAGGGCAACACTAGTATGGAAATTTGGAGAGATGTGGATACTTCTTTTTCTAAAAAACTCAATAGCACTTGGTGATGCCATGAATACAGGCTCCTCACCCATATCTGAAAAACTAAGACACTTTAAAAAGATGTTAATGCCCAAAGCACTGAGGACTTCATTTCACTACACATCATCTACAATTTCCAAATAATTGCTCAAGTGACTGAGATTGTATGAGTGATGTAGCAGACCCAGGTTTTTGACATCTTTCTGAAAAGTGGATGGAAGTATATATTTAATTATTTTCAGGATCTTCTCTGATATGTCACTGGTTAGTCTCTTTTGACAAGAGAGGAGAAATTTTAAGACTACTGAGTCAGGCACAATGCACACCTTCAAAATATAATGTGAAATGTGGCCAAGGACAATTTCCATCTTTATGAAGGACTTCTTCACAACTTTGAAATAGGATCATTTTGACCATAAATGAGGTCAATAAAACTTTGGCCCAAGGAATTACTCTACAAGAGGTTCAAAAAGCTCAGAATCCTATAGGTGAGAACCCTGTGCAAAGACTTCTGTCTCCTCTGGATCCTGTATTCAAGAACCATTTATCTATTTTTGCTTTGTCTTCTCATGTTTCTACCCTAAACCTCATCCCAACCATCATTGTTCATTGTTTTCAGAGTCTTCTGGTTGAGCACACATCTCACACCAGTTTTCAGTCTTCTGGGTCCTGCCCTAAATTTTTTATCATCCAGCACTGTCCAGGGTACTCTGAGTCCTGTTGATGAGTATACTCATCCAGTAGTGCTCTGATTCCACTGGAACCTCTTGGTGATAGCCTCTCTCCTAAAATGCCTCACCTTTCTTTGTTTAAGCTGCTAAATTCAACTAACTTTTTCTTACTAACTCTTCTTTAGGTACTGTGGGTGAGTAACCCTCACTTAACAGTACTCAATCTTCCCTGCTTCTTTTTTTCTGAGTTTCCTTACCATTCCTTGCTCATACTTACCTGGGTCCTTTCATTGAATGCTCATATTTGAATGCTCAGTCTTCTCTCTATCCTTTTCCAGGATCCCCAAGGATATACTAGGTCAGAATTATCTGAGTCCTGTAGGTTAGCACACCACTCCTGACAGTACTCAGTCTTTTCTGAGTACTGTCCTTAATTTCCCTTCACACACCATTGCTTAGTATAATATGAGGACTCTGGTGAGTGCCACTCACACACAGGTGCTAAGTTTTCTCTGAACTTTGTTTTGGAGTGCCCTTTACCCTTCTGTACTTTGTCCCTGTGTTCACTGGTAGTGTTCCCTTTAGCCAGCAGTGCTCAGAATACTCAGTGACCTCTGTGTGACTAACTCTCACCCAGCAGTGATCATTCTTCTCTGTGCCATGTGCTAAGTTTCTGCAGCCAATATTATCTCAACCTCCTCTTTCTCCTGTGTGTGATCATAGGTAACTTAACACTGCTAAGTCTTTTCTGGATTCTTTCTTAACCTCACCTCCCCCACTATTGATCAGGGTCCTCTGTGTCCTGTGGCTGAGCACATCTGTCTCACCAGTGCTCAGTCCTCTCTAGGTGTTGTGACTGGGAACATTTCTGACACAAGTGCATACTCTCCACTTCGCACCTGGCAACCTTGTTCTCTTAGTGAAATCTTTGTGTGAATCTCATTCCAGCTAATGTAACAAAATCATCTCAGGCCTTACCTGTTAGTCCATACCAACAATATGGTGGAAATGATGAGTGAATTGGATACTTGCTCTTTCCAAAAACCTCAATTGTTTTTTGATGCTGCCATGCAGACATGCTCTTCAAAAATTTCTGGAACCAAATACAATTTAATGGATGTTTATTCCCACAGCACTGGGGACCTCCTTCCAACATGTTTCTTTCACCATTTTCACACCAGTGCTCAAGTGACAGAGTTACCATGGGTTATGTAGCATGCCCAGGATTTCTTACATTTTTCCAAACTGTGGATGGAAAGTATATATTTAAGTGTTTTCATAATCTTGTCTGATATGTTACTGGCTGCTCTCTTTTGACAAGAGAGGAGACCTACTAAGATGGCTGAGTTAGTCACAATGCACACTTTTAAAAGTAAGTGTGAAATGTGGCCAAGGACAATTTCTCATCATCACAGATGACATATTCAGACCTTTGAAATGGGACCATTTCAACCATTCCTGAGGTCAATAAAACTTTGGCCCAAGGGATACAGTCAAACGTTTCCAAAAAATTCTGATCCTTATAGACTTATCACCCCTCTCTCCAAAAATCTCTGTCTCCTTTTGATTCTGTAATCTAACAAAATTCATGTGTATTTTCTCTGTCTTCTCTAATTCAGCCCTAAACCTCCTCTCAATCACCATTGCTCAAGGTGTTCTAACTTGTCTGGATGAGTACTCCTCTCCCACATGTTCTCAGTCTTCTGTGTCCAGTCCTAAATCTCCCCTCATTCCCTCATCAACAATGTTCAGGGTATTCTTAGTTCTTTGAGTGAGCTTCCTTCACCAACTACTGCTCTGAATCCACTGAGACCTCTTGGTCATAGTCCCTCTAATACCATGGCTCAGGATTCTTTCTTTAACCTGCTTAGTATGCCTAACCTGTCCTTACTGTCTTCTCTGGTTCCTGTGAGTGAGGGCCCCACACCTAACAGTACCCAGTCTTCTCTGTTTATTTGTTCTCAGTTCCCTAACCATTCCTTGCTCATATTTTTTTCAGCATGTTTTTCATGAGAACAACTCAACTGAGAGTTCTCATCTGAGTCATCTGAGTCATAAGGTGAGAGTCACTCACACTGAGAGGCTCAGATTTTCCTGAATACTGTTTTGGATTGCCCTTTATCCTTCAGTACCTTGTCTCTTCTGTGTCCTCTGGGTGAGCATTCATCCTCCAGCAGTGCTCAAAATACTCTGGGACACTGGGGAGTGCCCCTCATCCAGCAGTGCTCAGTCTCCTATGGGTCATGTGCTAAGTTCTCATAGCCAATCATATCTTAACCTACTCTGGTTCCTGCGTGGGATCATAGATAGCCTAACATTGCTCAACCTTTTCTGAGCTCAGTGTTAACCTCACCAATCCCAGCATTGTTCATGGTCTTCTGAATCCTGTGGGTGAGAACCCCTCTCCCACTTATGCTGAGTCTTCTCTGGTTCTTGTCCTTAATATTTCCTCTCACAAAAATGTTCAGGGTCCTCTGAGTCCTGGTGTTGAGCACCCCTGTCCCACCAGTGCTGAATCTCTTATGGGTGTTGTGGGTGAACACACTTCTGACAACAGTACTCACTCTCCATTGAACCCTAGGAAATTTGGTTCTTTTAGTGAAATCTCTGGGTGAGTCCCATTCTGGGTAATGTCAGTACACCATCTCTGGTGTGTCCATAGCAAAATCACTGTGGAAACTAGGAGCAATGTGGATAATTTCCTCATTCCAACAAACTCAAAATGTATTAGGTACTGCCATGCAGAATGGCTCCTCACCAAAGCCTGAAAACAAGACAATTTTAAAGAATGTTAATGCCCACACAACTGAAGACCTCATTCCACCATGAACTGTCCACAATTTTTACAACATTGCTTAAGTGGATGAGTTCCAATGGGTGATGCAGCATGACCAGGATTTCTGATATCTTTCTGAAGAGTGAATGGAGAGTATATATTTAAGTATCTTCAAGATCTCGTCTGACATGTCACTGGTTGCTCTCTTTTGAAAAGAGAAAAATCTCCTAGGATCTCAGAGTCAGGCACAATACACACCATCAAAAACTGTGTGAATTGTGGCCAAGCACAATTTTCCAAAATTATGGAAGTCTTCAGATCTTTGGCCTGAGATTTGCACTGTAACTGAGTTCACTATAACTTTGACCTAAGGGATAATCTCCAAAATCTTCCAAAAAACTCCAAGCACTATAGGTGACAACCCCTCTTCCAAAAGACCTCTATATCTTCTGGATCCTGTAGTCAAGCAAGTCTCTGCTATCTTTGCACTGCCTTCTCTACGTTCTGCCAGAAACCTCTGCTAAAACATCATTACTCATGGTCTCTAATTCTTCTCAGTGTTATCGCCTCTCTTAACAGTACTCAGTCTTCTATGGGTCTTGCCCTAAATCTCCCCTCATTCAACAGCATTTTTGAGGACTGCTTTAGACCTCCAATATGTGTGGGCTCTGGCCCAGACAGCAGAGCATCCACTCAGGGTCAGCTGTGGCATGGCAAGGACAGCAGGGGAGTCATAGGACTTCCCACAACACAGAGGCCCCTGCCCTTCCCATTAGATCCACACCCCCTGATGAGGTGTCCTCATTTTTTGCCCTAGAATGAATCCAGTGTACCAGAAAAACAAACCTGGGCCTCCCTTTCAGACAGGGTGCTCATCAGGGGGGGCATCAGAAAAACTTAGAGATTCTCTCAGCATGGGTGTGTCTCATACAGCATCAGGAATGAAGCCCAACAGTAATGCCTGCATGACAGAGCACTCAGAGACCACCTATTCAAGGTCAGTCCCCGATGGTGTTAGTGAAAAGAGGAGTGACATAGGTGATGGGGCCTGGTGGAGGTTGAGGACACTGAGGAATGTCCATGAAGAGTACTGCAGGACCCAGACTGATCCTGAGTCTCTCTTTCATCCCAGACATGAAGTGGGGAGTTTGCCCTGCCACACAATCCACCATGATGGGCTGACTCACCCCAGGGTAAAAGCAACTCTGGACTGCCTTTAAATCTCAGAGTCAAACAAACCCTTCCTCCTGCAGGCCTTTGGCATTTGGTACAGCCTAGGAAGTTGTCTCTCGCCCTCCACAGCAGCCTAAATATCCCTAGCACTTGAAGTCTCAGACACACAGCCAGGAGGAAGGAGAGAACCTGGGGGACTCTTAAAGGTGGTTACTACCCAATCTGTCCATCAACAGGAGAAATGAGTCACCTCTGAGACACATTTATCATGAGCAGATCACTCAGCATCACAGAACAGAATGTGCACAAGACCTTGACACAAGTACACAACACCGAGATCACTCTAGTTCAAAGCAGCACCACCTCCTGTTCCTACTCATGGAATTTTCCAGAATTGAGAGGATGAGGGTGGTTCTACATCCTGACATGTTACTGGGCAGTTGCATCATGGGGACATAAGGACAGTGTTTCAGTGTGTATCCTGTTGAAGGTCCAGGGTGTTCTAAATGGAAGACTTTCCAGTGATTCCCATTCCTATCACTGTTTTTCCTCAGTGGTGAGAAGCAGGAACCATGGCAGCAGTGGAGCATTCAGAGAATTATCCAGAAATGAGGGAAGCAGGGTTTGAGTCTCAAAGGAGCTGGGAGCATTGACAGAGACCAGGAGTTGAGACTCATTCTGGTTGCATGCCGGAGCCACCTCTGCAGGAGTCCCTGTAGCAGAGCAGGGCAGTGACCTGTTCAGAGGTGCCCTGAAACAGAACCAGAAAGGTAGAGGCCAGTCAGAGTCATGTGTCAGGAGCCTTCCCAGGGCAGCGATATGGAGCACTGGATAGAAGCTATGTCAGTTGTGTTAGGAGCAGCCCACCAATGGCAGTTTATGGAGCTGGGGCACCAGAAGGCTACTGCTGAGTTCAGATCCATGGGTAAGTGAGGGGGCTCTGGGAGTGGCAGGCTTGCAACAGCATGATACAGGCACCCCTACCATGAGAGCTGTTCTGGACCTGTATCCTCAGGTGGCGTGTTCAGAGCCTGTGCTTATCACACTGCTGCCAAACAATGTGCCATGGTGACAGAAGAGCAACCGAACTGTGAAGCCTGCACAGCAAGAGTACACACTACTACTTGCACACATACACAAATGGACAGTATGCAGAAGATCATCAGAATTTTGGAGATGGTCACATTGTGTTTCTGGAACAGCAGACTTCTCTAAGGCACTCCATGGGTCAGTGACAGCCTACAAGAATTTGTGTACATTAGACTTACTCCCCAAACCCTAGGAAGTGGTGATTTCTTGCCACCCTATTTACACATAAGGTCATTGACCTCCAGGGAGGTTCAATAACCAATCTGAGGTCACAAGGCAAATAAGTGGCAGAGCTGGGTAGAAACAAGAACCCTGGATCTGGGAATCCATCTCCATACCATGACCAAAGAACCAGGACCTGAAGCATGCAGAAGGGGTTGACCCTGTGTCTTAAATGGGGCACTGGGAGGCTCTGTGCCAGTGTGGCTTCGGGCATGGTTCTGCAGTGCAGATAGGGGTGAGGCACAGAGATAAAAGCAGGAGGGTTCATACCACACCAGAGTTTCTCTGAGCAGACCCAGCAGCAGAGTGTGGAAGTATGATTATGCATAGGAGAAAGTTCGGGACCAAGTCAATGTAGGGAAAATGAGGTCTGGTTACATATGGCTGGTGTGAACTTCCTGTCCTCAGGAACCTGAAGACACAGGTGTGGTAAGGACCATGTTGAGGTATGGTCAACAGCTAACTGGTCTATCTCTGACCCTGACCACTTCCTTCCATCTGCTAAGAACCTGGAATGACAATGGACTCCTGGGCCCCATGGATTACCTCCCCTCATCTAAAACCTTAGCTTCCACCCATTTCTAATGTCCCCTTATGGTGTTAGGTGAGGTACTGCAGGTACCCAGGATCATAACCAGGAAGTCTCTGGACCAGTTTTCTGTTTGCACAACTGTGAGCTGCTGCTATACTGTGCAGGAGACCTGGGGTGAAGCTAAGTCAACACAGACAACAAGCAGAACTTGTGGGCTTATCACTGTGATGAGTTCAACTCTCATAGTGACTCCCTTAGAAGAGTGTGCTGGTCCTCCTGGCAGAACCCTGCCTTTACCTTTGCCCACAAACATGAAAAGGTGGCTGTTGCTCACTGTCTGAGATGGCCGTGGGTTTGCCCTCCTCCTGGGATACTGGAAGGACTCAGCATGATAGGGTAGTGCTGGAAGCAGGTCTGACTGTCCCATCATCACTGAGATTAGCTGCTGGCCATGGTCAAGGTTCCATTAGATGGGGCACTCCCATGCTGCTTCCAGAAGTCTTGACTGGTCCGTAAGCACTTGTCAGGCTGGGTTGGGTTCAGAAGTCATTAGTGTTCCTATTGCAACTGGGTTCCAAAAGTGTGGTGATTATCCCCATGAAAAGCAGGCATGATCCCACAACACCAACAAAGTCTGTTCAGAGACTGGAGGATTAAGTCCCCTGAGTGGAGGGCAGTCCTAACTCAGGGAGTGACCAGGCTGGTCATGTTTTCCATGTCCTCTGTTGTCGGGGTTGCGTACGGACCCCTGGCCCTAGGTGGAGCCTGGCCAAGATGGCGCCTGGCAAGCTGCCAGTGCAGTTGAAAAACTGCTATTCTGCACGTATACAACTAACTTCACCTTGAGGAAGTCTCAGTAATTGGTCAAGGCCTCTGCATGATTCTTGCGTGATTCTTAGGTGCTTCAAGTTATACCCATATACGTCTATCTTTTCCCCACATGTCGTGAATATTCTAATTAGTTGATATAACCTATATAAGTGACAATAACTTCCCAGAAAGGGAAGAAATAAAAAGAAGAATCAGCTGTTAATAGGGAAGTTTGCCACCCATCACGTCTCCGGGTCGTTCTTGCTGGCGGGAGCGACAAGTGGTGCTGAACCCCGGGAATCTTACGTGCCGCGGAGAGGTGAGTGAGGTGAGCAACGGATCGGTGAAAGTGTGCACCCAGATCTGTCAGTGGACAGGGAGGTTTCCTAGAGACGATAATATTGTGATTGTGATAAAGTTCCTAGGAACGAGAGGTGAAAGTTTCCTCAAAAAATGGGGAACGAGGTTGCTAGATGTAGAATGGAAGGTCCCTTGAAAGAAATTCTTAAAGCTAACGGCACTTCCTTAAAGACAAACTGCTTGGGCATTTTTAAAGCAGGTAGAGGAGATTTCACCTTGGTTTCTGGAAGAAGGATTGTTAATTATCCCACAGTGGGAACACCCGGGGGAAGATTTAAAGCGCTGTCCGGTAACGCTCCCAGGGATGTTAGCAGTTTGGTCATTAGTCAGAACTTGTTTGCGTTCCCCTCGGGAGGCTTTACAAAAGGCAGTTGCGCAGGGAGAGGAAGTGTTAGAAAAGGTAAAAGAAGAGTCACAAAAGGGCTCTGTTAGCGCTCAGTCAGATTCTGATGAGAGCGAAGAGGGACTCTCAGAGATGGAGTTAAATAAAATTAGTAAAGAAACAAAGTGTTCTCAAGCTGGTTCAATTAGTCAACAGGCATTAAGGGAATTGGAGGGCATAGGGCAGCAGCTAGAAGACAAAAAAAAGGCGTTAAAAAAAAAAAAAAAAAGAGTTACTCAAAAGAGTTGAGCTTACAAAAATATGCAGTGGCACAGTGGAAAAAAAAAAAAAAAAAAAAAAAAAAAAAAAAAAAAAAAAAAAAGGGAGAAAGTACAAATAAAACCACAAACAGAGCACAAAGAGAAAAATCAGTTTAGGGGAGGGTCCCCCTAGGCAGAGAGCTCAGCAGCTCCATTCCTTAAAAGTAGTAAAAAATAATGTTTTCTGATTTTCTGCATTCAAACCTAACCTGATTTCTCAACCAGGCAAAAAAAGGGTTAAAAAGTCCTGGGTGATCCTCCCTCCCCCTGCCACTTTGGAATGTAACTACAGCGTCTCAAGGAGAAAAGGGGGGTAACCTAAAGATAAGAAGAAAAGAAGAAAAAAAGTGTCCGTTTTAAATTCCTGGGCCGCTACAAAAAACTAACTTATTCTTTAGGATTCTTGTTTTGTTTTGTTTTTTCTTTAATGCTGTATTTTTGAGCTCATAATTTTGATCCTGCATACCTAGGTTAATGATTTTTTTTCTCTTTTTGATCAGTTCTATTTTTTATTCAATTGAAGTTTTTGAACAGCTGTTTCATTGCAATGAACATTTACCTATAAAGTTACAAGGCCTTTGATTTTGTGTTATGTGTTATGTTGTCATGTTTTGTCTGCGTCAAAACTGAGTGCTCTTAAAATTAAAATTTAAAAATGGATCCAAATACTTTTATTCACGTGATTTAAAAGGGTTCAATTTAAATTGGGTAAACTAATGAAAGTAAAATATCTTTGAAAATAACTCATAAGTCTCCAGGTGGTCAAACTAATGAAATGTTAATGTTAAACAATGTCTAATATCAATTGCTTCTAGGACTTTTCTTCAACAGGAAAGAGGCAACGGATCCTGTTCAGGACACTTGTCTGATATCTTGGTTTTTATAAAATAAATAAATTGGAGTTAACATGTATGGGATTACTCAAATGTGTTTGTAGAGACGTCTGGTTAATTTACAAAGTTAAAATGCTAATTGTTAAATAACATCAAGTACTTTTAACTTCTTAAATTACATGGGGTAACATACTTAAACATTATTGGTGTTTTCATAGGTTGGTAAATAAAAAGGGTTTACAATTACTTTATGTCCTCACTAAACTAGAAACAAGGTTACTAAGAGTTATGTCCTAACAAGTGAAATTCTATATACAAAGGGTCCCAAAAGTTTCAACTGTGTTTCAATTAAGAGTACTATAAACAACAAAATATTTAATCTTATTAAAATAGGGTGATTTATCTAAATTCAGAAATTTCATAAGAGTTGTTTCAGAATGTGAACAAAAAGGGGTCAACAAATAGGGAAGAGAAAATAAAAGGTTCTGGGTTTAAAAATGTATTTAATAAAAAAGAAAAGAAAATGTTTCTGGACAAAAAAGTCTGTGTGTAACAAAGGGCAAGTTTCAACAAGTCTGTGTGTAACTAAGTTGGTTGTATGTATGTAAAACAGCTAAAGCTATTTAAGGTTTTTCCTAAGGTGAAATACTAATGTTCTGATATAAGCCAAAGTTTAATCTATATGGTAAAATGACATGGTAAAATGACAAGGATTTCTTAAAAACACCAATTCATTCTTAACTTTGTGTCTCTTAAGTTTTATTAAAAATAGGGGTTTATACAATTATGGTTAAGCAACTGTTAAAAATTTGTACTACGTTATAAAGTCTAAATTTTTCTTTAAAAACTAAAATTGGTAAGAACCAATTCCTCACTAAAATTAAAATAACTCTAACCACAGATGTACCTTATAACCCACAAAAACAAAGTATTGTCGAACATACACATCTCACCCTCAAAAATGCTCTTTATAAACAAAAAGGGGGAATAGAGGAGACCTTCAGGTCCCCTAAAGATAAACTTTCTCTTTGTCTCTTTGTTGGGGTTTTTTAACTCTGGGTAATAAGGGTAACCCGGTGCTTTACTGGAGCTGCGGCTCAGTTTGTGTGTTTCCACGGAATAAACTAACTTACTACCTCTTTTTAGTCTCTTAGGAGGAACAGTTCAACTATGTAACAAAACAACTGCTTCTCTCAATTGTACTTCAGATTTGTGCTATCCCTCAATGTTAAAATGCTTCTAGGTTCCTGCTGGCAGACTTAATGTGTGTTCCTACCTTCCTACCAGTCCCAGTCTCTGTTACAGATGCAAAATTGCCAGTGTTGCTATCAAGAAACAGGAGAGAATTTGACATCACAGCGGCTATGGTCACTGCAATAGTGGTTTCTGCAACAGCAGCACTAGCAACTGCCATACCTACAGCAACAGCAGTCAATCACTTGGCCGAAAATATAGCTGCAGCCTTACAGACTAAAGAGACCCTAAACCAACATCTAACAGCAGGCATACTCCTTATGAACCAGCGAGTGGACTTACTTCAAGAACAAATGGACATTTTACAGGAACTGTTAAACGTGGGATGTATTTATCATCTGGCGGGACTGTGCGTTACACCTGT
Organism: Sciurus carolinensis; assembly: GCF_902686445.1. Classification (NCBI taxonomy): domain Eukaryota; kingdom Metazoa; phylum Chordata; class Mammalia; order Rodentia; family Sciuridae; genus Sciurus; species Sciurus carolinensis. The sequence goes on from NW_025920329.1 coordinate 199,817, forward strand.
AGCTTACCATAACTTCAGCTATGCAGCAAACTTGTCTAGAATCTTGTCTGCTCAGCTACAAACAAACTGGTCTCACGAATTTGATAATCTTACTGCTATTCTTAGATCTCAAATTGTTAGCCTCAATGCTACTAGAGTTGATGTAGCTCCAATGTCTGAAGTGCTAAATTGGTTATCCTCCTCTTTCAGTTTTATTAAGCAGTGGGCTGGTATGGGAGCATTATGCATGCTTATGATCATTGCTGTTATCTTCCTCTCACGCACTATCATGCGTGTGCGTCAGAGTCAAGCAAGAGATCGTATCATCTTCCATCAGGCCATGGCTGCCCTAGAGGCCGGCAGCTCCCCACAAGTGTGGCTCGCGAGGCTGGACCATTGACCAGACGGGTAAGGTAGTAGGTAACTCCGTACCGACCTAAGACAGGAGCTGTAGCATGCTCTGCAGTTATCCGATGACGGGTAAGGACGGTAGTTGACCACTCCGCCTAAGACAGGCTTGGTCCCGAGCTTTTCTTTTAAAAGAAAAAAGGGGGAACTGTCGGGGTTGCGTACGGACCCCTGGCCCTAGGTGGAGCCTGGCCAAGATGGCGCCTGGCAAGCTGCCAGTGCAGTTGAAAAACTGCTATTCTGCACGTATACAACTAACTTCACCTTGAGGAAGTCTCAGTAATTGGTCAAGGCCTCTGCATGATTCTTGCGTGATTCTTAGGTGCTTCAAGTTATACCCATATACGTCTATCTTTTCCCCACATGTCGTGAATATTCTAATTAGTTGATATAACCTATATAAGTGACAATAACTTCCCAGAAAGGGAAGAAATAAAAAGAAGAATCAGCTGTTAATAGGGAAGTTTGCCACCCATCACGTCTCCGGGTCGTTCTTGCTGGCGGGAGCGACACTCTGTTTACTTTCCCATGAAATGGGGCCATTACTCCCATGGGAATCCTGGTAGTTGGGAAGAAAGACAAATTTTCCACACTCTGCACCTGGAATATTGATTTGATTGACAGATCCAGAATCTGGTCAGGTCACACTTTGCTTGTGGAAAGTGAAACCCTTCTAGGGCCCCTTGTCTCAGCATCCCAGGAAAGACTGTGCCTCACTCCTCTTTTCCCTCTAGTTGTGGAGGCCATGTGTTTCTGGACTCATCTTCTGCCCCAAACTGGCAGAAAATATAGCCCAGCCAACTATATTGTGAGAGCTAGAGTAATTGGGTTCCACCAGACCACCTAACTCTGCCAGCTGCATGGCTTAGGGCAGGGTTTGGATCTATGGAGCATTTGGTGAGGTGATGTACCCAGGGCCAAGACTCCTGGTTACTCAATATGAGGTGGAGAGTGGACTCTCAAAACAAGGAGTAAAAACACTTCAACAGTCCAGGCAGGCACTACCTCCCAGCCCACTGGCATCAAGTAGAATGCAGCTCAGGTCCCAACCAGCCTTGAGAATCTGGGCAGGACCCAGTAGTATAGAGCCACCCAAGGACACACAGGGAAGAGAAATGCTGTGCAATTCATTCTGAGAGACCCCAAATGCTGCAACAGTTCCTGGAGAGCAGGGGGGTCTCACTGACAGCCTCCATGTTCAGGAAAACCTCTTTCCTCTGTGCTCCAGAAATGGACAGATTCTGTCCACTAGTGGTCAACTGAGTGGCATCCACCAAGATTCTGAAACCTTGGTCCTGAGTTCATGGCTCAGGTACCTTGCAGTCTGTGGAATCCAGGTGAACATCAGAAGTGTTCATCATCTGACCACACCTTGTGATCATAAAAGTGGGAGCCAGGAATGAGCTTGGATCCTGGTCCCTCCCAACAGAGCTGCAGGCTCTGTGAAAGTCAACAGGCCTCAGGCAGGTCAGACATCTGCTCTACAAACCCACCCACTTGAATATCCATACCAGGACTGAGGCAACAGCTCTGTTTGCTGTCTCTGTTCCAGGTGGCAGGGCCAGTTGAGTCTGTGGGTGCCCTGCCTTTTGTGCCCAGGGCATCTGAGGACCATGACTGCAATCCTGAGCATCTAACTAATGTAGGTGGACATGTCTCCAGAATAACATGCATCTGCTTCCCAGGGAAGGAACAGGGTCCAGGGCAGGGCTTGCTCAGGGCCTTGGTATCCTGCCCTGGAGAGGGAAGGTTGCTGTTATGGTGACTGGTAGGCTCTCAGAACCATCAGAAGGCTGTCTGCCAGATGGGCATGCAGGTGGGTGGCCAGGACCATTTGAAGGGCTTGGTAGGTTGGTGCTTCCAAATAGTGGTGTGCATGCCTACTGTGGATGGTTATGGAGCAGGAGTCCTAGGTCCCTGAACCTAGTCACATCTCCCTCAGCCCAGGGCTGAGTTATAAATAGTGCCTGGCTTCAGGTAATTAATTGCCCCTGCCTCCTCTTTCCAGGCTGATGTGTATATTGCCAAAATACCTGAGAATGTGACTTCCTGCCTTCCTGAAGGGAGGGATGTGTGATGTGGTGTGAAATGTGCACCTGGCACCAGGACCACCTGCAGCACATTGGTGGTTATGAGATAGGCCATAACTGCTCAGCAAATATTGTGAATTCTCTGGCCCAGTCCTGACCCTGCAACATGGAAAGTGCAGGTCTGCCTTCTTCCACAGAGTCTCAGAGGGGCACACAGATATTTTGTCCACTCCACACATAGCATGGGAAATGCAGGATTCAGATTGTTCCCAAGTCCACAAGCTACTCAGAGTTGAAGGTAGGGAAAGGAGGTTAGCAGGCAGAAGCTCTAGTGATGGTCATAGTTGGTCCCTTTCCTGGTCACAACTGGGTCATGTCTGGTCTAGCACAAGACTCTGTCTGGTAACAAGTGGTTGGTGACCTCATCACACAATGGGCCCTAACCTAGTCACAACTCGCCCTCATTTTGTTAACAATCTGAGTGCTGATCTCTGTCACATACTATATCCTGACCATCATCACACTCAAGGCCTTATATTTTGTCACACTCTAGGTTCTTACCCTGTACATATACTGGGACTTGATCCTGGTCACACTCTGGGCATTGAACCTGTTCACATTTTGTACCCTCACCTCATCATATTTAAGCCCTGACTTGGTCATGACTTGGTCATGACCTGGTCAAGCACAGAACACTGACCTGGTTACAACAGGGTATTGTGCTACTCACACACTGGGCCTTAATCCTGGTCACACTCTATGCCATTATCAGGGTAACAGGATCAACCATGATCCCAGTCACATTCTGGGACCTGATACTTGTCATATTCTGGGTTTTGATGCAGGACATATTCTGGGTCCTGACCTAAGTCACCCTCTGGACCATGGGTCTGGTCACACTCTGTTCCCTGACCCTGCTCACCCTCTATGCTCTGGTCTTGGTTAAAATGTACACTTGGATCCAGTTTACATACTAGGCCCTGAACTTCATTATCTTCTGGGCCCTGACCTTGCCAAACACTGGACCTGGTCCCTGGTTATACCCTGGGACCTAAGCCTGGTCACCCTTTTGTTTCTGGATTGGGTCACACTCAACAACATGACCATGGTCACACACATATCCCTGACCCTTGTAACACTCTGTACCCTAACAATGGCTACACTCTGGCCACTGGCTCTGGTCACACTCTGTATACTGAGCCTTGTCACATTCTGGGTCCTGACTTTGGTAACACTCTGGGCCCTGGCCCTTGTCACATACTGGACCTTGACCTTGGTTACACTCTGGCCCTGGTATTGGTCACACTATGGAATCTGGCCATGATCACACTTGCTGAACATCTTCTTGGATATAAAAATGAAGAGAAAACATCAGACAGGTTGTCAGGAGTCCTGAATGTGCTCAGATGACAGAAGCACATCCCACAGTCCTCAACGAACAGTTGTCTGTCTTGTTTCTTTCAGGTCCCCCACAACAGCAAGCACTTTTCATGAAGTCCTTGTTTATACATGTCCTGGTATTCACAGGAGCTTGGCTTATTCCAGAGTCACCTGTTGTGTAGAAAGAACTCAGCAAAAGTGTATGTGACAGTGCTGAGAAACTCACTGCCACCTAGGGTACTGGTTCTTACCATGTGGGCACCTGCCTCAGTTGACAGTGGTGGAGCTCAGGCCAAGAAATGCTCCAGAGTACAGAACTACAAGACTGGAGTCAGCTTCCTCTGGTGGCTGACATATTTTGTGGTCTTGGTGTGAAACTTCCACCCTTCCAACCAAAAGAATTCCAGGAGAGGTTGGACACCCAATTGGGCTTTGCAGGACACTAGACAGAGTGAGCATGGTCATGGTTGATGTCCAGGGTACAAATATTGCTCACCAGTCTAGAGAAGATCCCTTCAGCCTCCAAGAGCAGTGCAGTTAGGTTGTCCTGTTTGTAGATGTGTAGCCATGTCAGGTGAGGTAGGAGTCTCTGGGAGTTACAGTTACTGTATTGTGCCCAAAGGCTCGAGACCCCGCAAAGACCACCAGAGACCACGATCAATGCAAGCAACAAAGAGTCATTTATTAGCAAGCTTGAGCCTGGTCCTCTGTGTCCTCAACTGGTGTCGCTAAGAGGTCCCGAGTCCCTGTTAGCAAGGTTTATATAATTAAAGGCAAGCAGTTATACAGTGTTCTTCCTAATTGGTTAACATATACAATTGTAAATCATGTTATCTTAAGTTCTGAGTCACCCTGATCTCTGAGAGGAGGGTTGTCATTAGCAAGGTTTGCTCTTGGGTGAGCCCCCCTGGCCTTCACAGATAACATGAGAGATGGAAAATTCTTTACCACTTTCAGGTGACTGGGGGCAGTTTGTGGAAGTCTGTGTTTATATAGGTGCAGGCTCCCTTTATCTTTCAACTACTCCTCTTGACCCACATTCCAGGGCTCAAGCATAGAGCACCCTCAGAGAACCTGGGCCTTGTGGCACCATTTCAGGTGAGCAGGATCCTGGGTGGACACCAGTGCTGAATGACCAGTACTCAAGGGAGCTTGGATGAAGTTGACCAGAAACCATCAAGGATCACCAAGCATTCCAGTGGCTGGGGAAAGTAGTCACCCATGTGGGAACAGAAGCACCCGGATTGTCACGGGGATTGTGCAGGTGGCTGCAGCAGCATTACACGTGGCACATGCATCACAAGCTTCCCTTTGCACCAGGCTGGGCCTTCCAAACTCCACCAGAATCTCAACTTCCAGGTCTCCAGTAAACACTGGATCCAAACACTCGGTCATTAGGAGGAAAAAGCCTGGGCTTCTCCTGAATGAGAGGCATCTTTAGAACCAGTATGAGGCCTTCCTCCCTCATCTGTGCAGATGCAGTGATGCTAGGGTGAGCTTGTCGACCCTCAGGTACCATCCATTCTTTATTCTAGTGTGGCTACCACCCAGCAAAACACATAGCTGGCTCTCTCTTTAGAGACCTGAAGAACAAGACAGCACCAGCCTTAATCCCCCAGTGGGGCCTCCAGAGGCACCACCCAAAACAGCAGGCCAGGGAAGGAGTTGTGTTTGATGCCCACCCTTCCCGGTGGTCCCTCTCTTCTCACCATTTCACTTCATCACCTGCTTCCCCTCTTCCTCCTCTCAGGGAGAAAAGGGTGCACAGTTTCCCCACTAGATGTTTCCCTAGGGCCAAGCTGGGGTCCCTCTAACCCTAAGCAATTACCAGCATCTCCTTCCAAGCAACTTTGGGCTCTTATACAACCAGGCCCCTCACTCCACCTATTCTGTGGACCTAGCCTGCCAAGAATGGATTCTCTAGCCATCTCAAACCCAGTTGTTTCTCAACCAAAGACAGGCCTCAAGTTCACCATTTTTCAGGGTCTTAAGCCCCCTTGCTCTTCTCAACCAGCAGCAAGGGAAGGGGACTCTCCCCAACAAAGTCAGACCGGGATAGGTAGGGCCGACTGACTGCCCACACACATCCTTCCAGGCAGAGGACAATCAGACGCATCAGGGAGACCAGTCACAGCAGGAACTCATTTATTGAGGAAATCACACAGCTTTTATGTAGGGTGAAGGCTAGGTGGGAACCAATCAGCTTAAAGGTCAGTAAGGCCCGGCGGTGGGTTAATGCAGGTGAGAGTCCCATAGGACTACATGCCAAGCCTGAGCTGATCACATTTGCAGGACTATTGTTAACCAATCCCTGTCGGTGGTCCGATTTATTGTCATTAACCTTTGATACCACCTTTGAGGCCTTGGTCTTGCTCACTCTCCAGGGAGTAAGGAGTTAGCCTGAGTTCGATAACGTGTCATTAGTTCCAACAACCATTGTCCCATCATCCCAGAGGTGGGACATCTATAAAAGCTTAAATTGAACAAGAAATATATCTCTCTGACTCCTGTGGTAAACAACACCTCACCTAACATTGCTCAGGCTTCTCTGGGTCCTGTCCTAAGTCTTCCCTCACCCATTATTGCTGAGGGTGCTCTGGGTTCTGTGGGTAGTGCCCCTCATCCACTGTGCTTCAATTACACTGGGTCCTTCAGTTGATTGGCCCTGTCCTGATGTGCTAAGTATTCTTTGTTTAAGCTGCTAAGTTCACCTAAACTATCTTTACTTAGTCTTATTTTGGTTATGAGGATGAGTGTCCCTTACTTAATAGTGCTCAGTCTTTGTTACTTTTTTCTGAGTTCCCTAAACATTCCATGATCATTCTTCTCTGGAACAGTTGGATGAGCACCCTAACCTAATACTCCTCAGTCTTTTATCCATTTGT
>NW_025920330.1:0-169443 GCF_902686445.1 Sciurus carolinensis
TTACCGTATCACATTGCAGCAATTCCATGGTTTCCTTGTGTTCATCCAGTTTTCTGTATTGCCTCCACACCTAGATGGACACTGTTTAAAGTATTACCAATGTAAGCTACAGTTGGAACAGAAACATGTAGAAATGTCATATTTTTTTCTTTTTAACACTATTTCTGTTAAGATATAACTGACATTCAAGAAACCATACATATTCAAAATGGTTTGATTATTTTGACATAAATTCAAGAGTAAAACTTTTACCACAATCAAGTAAATCAACACTTATCCCTCCCAGAAGTGTCTTCATACTTCATAGAATAATTAGGTACCCACTGATACACTTTCTGTCTATATATGTCAGTTGCACTTTCTAGAATTTTACAAAAGTGAACCAGTGAGTGAGTATACATTTTAAAGTATGGCTCCTTTCACTCAGGATAGTTGAGGTTCATTCATGGTGTAGCTACTCAGGATGCTACATTCTACTGTACGGCCATATCACAGTTTCTCTACTTACCTGTTCATGAACATTTACATTGTTCTCAGTATTTTACTATTACAAATAAAGCTGTAAAAAGTATTCATGCATAAGCCTTTATGTGAACTTATATCTTCATTCTCTTCATCATATGCTTTCTCAACATCACAATACCTAGGAAGTGAATGGCTGATCATATGGCAGATATATGCTTAGATTTCTGTAAAAAAAAAAAAAAACTGCCAAACCATCTTCTAAAATCATCATGCCTTTTTATAGTTCCAACAACACTGTATGAGAGTTCCCATTACTCCATATCCTCACTGAAACTGGTACCACAGTTCTTTCAATTTTAGCCATTCTAATGGAAGTATAGTGGCATATTGTGATTTTAATTTACATTAAATCTTAACCAAATATAGTTAAGTATTTTTAATTATTTCAAGATCTTCAAAGTATGAAAACTCTCTAATATGTATAATTTCCTATGTATGTAGAAACAATTTTCTCAGTTTAAAGAACATTTTCTAGAGGAAAATAAAATCTTTTCTAAATGCCAGACTTTCAAAGCAAATTTTTAAGAAGCCAGAATTCCACCAGTAGATTAATCGCAGTATCCATATAAAGAACTTACTTTCTAAAGTCCGTATACAGTGGTAGGCAGGCTAATTAAGTCCCCAGCTGCCTTAACATTGGCTTTAAGGTAGTTTACTGCAGTAGTCAACAGAGAAATCTGGAAGGAAAAGGAAAAACAAATAATGAAACAGAACTTGTAGATATGTTTCCTTCACAAACTACATGGTTGATCTGATGAAGTCAAAGTACCCTTTGAGTTTCAGAAGTAAAGAACTTAACATACCTTGGAGAGAGTTGAGATTCAGGAGGCAGCAATAATACCCCTTCTCCCCTGCCCAATTTAAACTAGGGCCAAAGGGGGAAAGAAAATTTATTATTCTTTATACTAGTCCTGGCAGTTATAAGGTCTAAAATTTTAAATTATCCAAAGGATGAAGTGATTACACACAATCCTTGAACTGACAGGGACTCAAGTGCTTTGGCCTGGGTCCTAAGGACTCTACAATCTCTTAAGTTGGTCACAATGCTCACTGGAATCCCTAAGGGACTCAAAAGAATAACTACTTCCAAGGAATGCAATAGACTGAACTTTCCCACAACTGGTCCTCACACGCTGACGGATGTGTTTTCTGAAGAAGACAAAACCGGGCAAAGAGGTGGAGGTGCTGAGGGAGATACGATTCCAGGTACTGCAAGTTGAGCTTTATCAACAGCCCATTCTCTCACCTGAGACAGCCTGTGTCCTCTGGGGTACCAAAGAAAGAAGTGACTGGTGAATGAACCTACAACCTGTGCTTAGCCTGTGCTGAAAAACCTGCCACAGGAAGTTTTTCTGCTAGAAAGAAATGATGCAGTTCAGAGTTCAGCAACAGAAGGCCCAGGGAGGGAAGGGTGGCTAACTGGGGCATGTACCAGGGCTGTAGAAGGGCTGTGATGCTGAGACAGCAATTCCCCTGTTATTCCCAGGGGGAACATTGGCGCCTGGGGAACATCACCAGAAAAAAGGAGGGAGATTCAGGGCAAATAGGACATGGTCGTTATAGTCAGATTCCGGTAAGAACAAGGGGTGTGTGAATATTTAAAGTGGAGGGTGGGTTCAATCCATGCTTGGGGTTATATGAAAAGCAAGCAACATAAATGAATTCTGAGTTTTATCTTAAGAGCAACCCTGCTTACTGGGTAACCCCAAAAGAGAGGACATTCTGAGCTCTGCAGGGAAGTCCTATCATAAGAATGTATCAACCTAGGACACCCTGAATATCCTTCCTGAGACACAGACATGATAAGGAACATGAGTTTCTAGCTTGTGTCTCTTCATTTTTGGGAAAATCATCTTCAGTGAAACATCACTATGTTCCCCAAAATGTATAACTATTGTGTTGGAAATGCCTCATAAAGGAAAAATATTTCATCACAAATTAAAGCATTACACAGGAGAGAAACAATTTTCCTCTCTTTAAGCTTGTTGCGTTTTAACATGGAATTGACCTATTTTTTCAGTTACATCTTCCAAACAATTTAATACTTTTATGCCACTAATATTTGTCTTTTATTGATATCTCTAAAACATATTAAGATATATCATTTTCAGAAGAATAAACCTAAATATTTTCAATTAACATTATTTCTACTACAAAAAAAAGCCTGTAAGTCACAAAACATGTACTATAGAGAAAGGCTGATACGATCCTATTTGGCTTCACATAAATGCCTTAAAATGTGGTTCCAACTTCTCTTTTTCTTAAAACAGTGCTCACCTTCTTTCAAATTACTTCAAAAAATGAAGGTCTCTCTGATGTTAATCATGTGTACACTTCAGCTTATACTTCAAAGAGTATTCCTCTCCTGGAAAGTGACTTCTGTATACAAATCATGGAAAGCTAATTAGACAAAGAGGTGGGGATGATTAAAAGGAGGCAGATTCAAATTCATACCTTTAAAAAAGCAGAAGCAGATGTCAAGTGACTCATCTGTGTATATTTTAGGAATGAGTTAAAGATATGCATGTGCATTTCATCAGGACATGTAAAGAATCCCCAACTTTTTACTGTGACTATTATCAATGAAAACTTTAGAAACTTAGAAAAGAAAACAAAACATAAAACTTTAACTTACATTCTGGTGCTTTATGCTAGACACCATGACTCATTACAATTAATCTAACCTCTTTAATGAGATGAAGAAAGTATTTCTCCATTTAGAAACAATTCAGAAATTTTAGAAACGAAGGGCGATCATATATATTTCATCACATAAAATCAGCAAAGAAAGATAAAGTAGTATTTTGTTCATTTACTACTTGAGCAGTAAAAACTTCAACTTCTTCAAATGCCTCCCCCACATTTTTGTTTTGAGACTATCACTGTCTTGAACTCATAGGCTGAGGTGATTCTCCAGTCTTAAAAAACACTGCAGATTCTCCCTGATCCATCAAAACTTGATTGAAAAGCTCACTCCATATTAGGAGTCAAGCAACTTTCTATGTCCTAGAAACACAGAATTGATGGGCACAGCACTATCATGGTCCCCCAGAAGCCCCAATTCACTGAGAAATACATTTAAGGAGTTATGCCTGGGTTAGTTTTAAAATATTGGGGCTGGGTGTGGAAGCATATTAGAGGGGCTGGGGATGGACAGCAATTGTGGGTAAGGATATGTGTTCTGCGGGAGCATGGTGTGCTTTGTGACTGCTGGAGTGCAGAAAGATCCTTACTTCCTAGAGGAATATAACATTTTAACGATCCTTCACCTCTGTCCCTGGAAACAGGAAAATCTATTTTGTATGGTGGATACATTCTCATGGGCCAAAAGAAATTGAGAGGAGAAATTTAAGTAGAAATCCCAGGCTTCTCACTTGTTTCATCAGGAAATGATATTATCTTCTAACGAATTACACAGTACACTGTCTAAAGCAGTAGACATATATTGATTTTCCATAAGGTATCCACAATAAATTCTAACAACCCATGAAAATACATGTGATTTCTGTAGCAACTACTCTGTGAACCAGGGTCACAATGACAGATTTTTACAACAAATCCTGGTTCCTAGAGTTATTCTGACAATGTCACTCTTTGATTAAATAAACATGTCAAAGCATCTAGTGAAGTATTCAGTTATACCATGGATCAAATCACATCTCTTCTGCACATGATGAAGTTAACAGTTCATAATAACGACCAAAAAACAGCAAGCCTACATAATACTAATAATAATATATGGGAGCCATATGACAACTTAGTAGAGAGTTAAAGCCTAAAAGTAATCAACGGTCACTGAATTAAAATGTCTGGGGTTTTGTTTATATTAAATCCACCTACAATGACAGAAATCCCCACCAGGTGGAGTTGCATCAAGTTTCACTTTGAAAAAATTTCTTAGTTTCTTGTATTCCCCAATTACTTTTATATCTGTCCAGATTCTTACAGGACTTAAGTAATTACCCTCTCAAAATTCTAATGTAACTGTTGATAAAGCAACTAATATAGAAGAAGTCAATCACTTAAAGTTGTTAAAAACATTAGCTCACTCAAAAAACCCAGAGCAGTTCAACAGAAAGAAAAAAAATGACTCAATTAAGTCAGACAAGGAAGGACAAAAACCTGGAGAAATAGAAGAGCCACAGTCTGAACTCTCAGAGATCTTCAAACTTCCATCAAATTCCAGATTGCTTTTTTTTTCTTTTTCCAAACAACCACCAATCCATTTCTTTGAAGGAAAAAGGGTCAAATTTATCAACTTTTATACTGGGTAGGAAAAGGCAGACACACTGCTCTAACTTCTGGGCATTCACAACGGCACAGGCAACCAGATCGGGCATACAGATGAGGGAGACAAATTCTAATTAATTACATGATCTCTCACTCAGAGGAAGGGGCTTTTGCCCTATCACAGAAGTAGCACAGAGAAAAAACAAAGGTAGAACACAGCCACAGCCACCTAGCAAAGTCCTCAACAAGTCGGTGCCTGGTTGAAGATGGGTGCCCTGTGTACCAGGCAGGAGAGGGATGCCCTAGCTGAGTTGAGGCATCTGGGGGGTGGGTCTATTATCCAGTGCCCATTCAATGCAGGCCTCCACTGTCCTGGTCCTCTACACAGGCAGACTCAGCAAATTTGGGAAGAAAGGGAATTCCACCTAATTACCCAAACCACTATTCCCTCTCAAGGTAACACAGCTGACCCAACCCACTGGGTACAGGCCTCCCCACCCATACACACCCCCACCTCATTTGGCTTATTATTGCCACTCAGCACTTTATTTTAATGTCATTCCCACCCTCAAGGAACAAGTTTTCAGCTTTGAAAATTGACTAGTGCTCTGGCAGTAAGGTATCTAAGGTGATCCCTGCCCCATAATGAGTTGTGCTCTCATATAATGCCCTCCTTTAAGTGCAAATGGAATCTCTGACTTGTCTCTAACTAATGGATTATGGTGAGGATTGATGGGAAGTCATTCCCTAGTTTAAGCTACATTATCTGGGTACTGATCTGGTGATCAGAAAAAGGGTAAGAAAAAAACAAAACAATTAATAAGGACATTCCCCCCAAACCTTTGCACATATCTACATCCATCTTCAACCCTCCCGTTTATTTCCCATCTAAGGAAATCAGTATTGCCAGCAATGCCTTAAAAATTCTTCTACACCATCAGCAAGCAAATACATGCACAAGGATATATTTTTTCTCCCTTTTAAAATGTTATAAATGCCAGTGATTAGGGAGGTTGAGGCAGGAGGATCATAGTTTGAGGCCAGCCTCAACAACTTAGAAAGGCCCTCAAAAGTAAAAAATAAAAAGGGCTTGGAATGTGACTCAGTGTTAAAATGACCCTGGGTTAAATCCTTAGTACCTAAAAGAAGGAAAAAAAAAGTAACAAATGAAAGCATATTAAGCATATCCTTCTTCATCCTTTTCCCATTATCTTAAATAGGATTCTGTCAGTACACATAGAGTTCACTCTCCCTTTTAATGACTGCAATGAACTCCACCATATGTATGTACCATGATGTTTTTGAATCCGTTTCTGACTAAAGGGAGAAACATTTAGACATTAGACAGTTTTAGGTTTGTATACTTATCACACCCACTTCAAGTAGAGCTAATTCCTACACGTGGAATTTTGATTGGTCAAAGGACATGTATATTGGTAATTCTGCTAGACCAGTTTTACCAATTTATACTCCCATAGGCAAGCAGTGTGGATGCTGCTCTCCTCTCCTCTTTGACAAGCCAGACATTATCAGGCTGACATCAACTTTTTATATTCCAATGTAAGCTTTCTACCCACAGGTCAGTTTCCTCACCATCCTCAAGCTCCTCAGGTGAATCTGAAGTCTCCCCAGAGACAGTGGGATCCTACCTAGATTTTGAAAGACACATAGGCTTTCTACAGAGAACAAGGAGTCCCACAAGGGAGGTGAGGACGGGCAGTATGCTGGGACAGGAAAGTACAGGACATAGTTGGTGGCAGGCTAGTTTGAGGAAAGGAAAATGACGGACATAGTGGGTCCCTCACTTGGATGGAGTTAGAGGGTCAGTGGACAGAGCTAGATTTAGGGTTAGAAAGTCCACTGCTGGTACTTGCCCAGTGGTCTTGAGAAAAACTACTTTATCTGGGCTCCAGTATCCTCACCTGAGAGGTCAGTCCTGCAACCACTTTCTGTAGCTACAGAACTGTGTGTTCAAAGTAAATTTTAGTGTCAAGACTAATGTCAAACAAGCAGAATTGCAAGGGTTGAGGGGGACAGGTAGAATTTCCTCAGCTCCATTTTCTAGACACTCCACTCTAACAAATGAGGGGTGCCAACAAACTGTTGGAATTATGCGAAGTATGATTGGAAAGCAAAGCCTAGGTAGGTGAGGTCTTCTTCAGTTCCCAAAACTATACCAACTCCATGGTAAATGGACCTTTAGCCTTCATTTCTATTCTGCTTGACTACAACTCATTCACTCAGTCAACACACATTCTCCAAGTACCTACTAAGTCTAGGATACTGTTGCAGGAGTGTGGGAAACAGGTTAATGGTACAAAGACTCTTCCTTCTGCGGTTCAATTACTCTTTGGAAGAGAAACAGAGAAAAGAACCAAGAGATGTATGTGTCACAGTAATAAGGGTAGGAGGGAGAAATATAATGAGTGGGGAGAGACTACTCCACCCACAAAAACTCACCCAGCCCAGACAGGGCTTCCACTTAGCCCTTTCAGATCCATATTTTCAGAGATCACTTGTCTCTTGTCTGAAATTCTGCAGCACTTTGGATCATATGTAATTGCCTGCTGCCTATTAGCTATTTTAAGGTACTGGTCTTGTCTTGCTTGGACCATAAGCCTCTTGGGGGACCACACCTATATGGGACAGCTATCCCAGGGTTGAATTTCTGCTGGTTGCTGTAACACTGCTATTTTAGAATTGCAAATGCATTCTTAAGCCTTTCTTCATTTTCCCAACAGAATGGACTAGAATTTTTAAGTAAAAAAAATTACATGAAAAGAGCAGAATCAAAGGAACAAACTCAAAAAAACGGGATATGATAAAAAGTAACAACCTCCAGGTAGAGACAAGGCCTTTGTGATAGAAGCTAAAGCTAAAACAACTAGCCAAAGCCAAAACAATGGGGGAAGGACCTAAACAGATAAGTATGGGGGCAATTTTCCATCCCAGGACAGGCAGGGATGTGCAGAAGAAAGGGCAGAGTCCCTGACCCAGGAGCTCTCACTGTTACCTCCTCCATGGATTAAGGGCTGGGCCTTCTGTCCCTCCCCATCACTCACCCCAGCCTTTGCACAATCTCAGGCAGAGCAATGCTCTCCTCTTGTCACTTTCAGGCTTAAAACTGTCACAGGCACCTTCACCATGAAAGGGTCACTCACCCTCTTTATAGCAGAAAAATGTGGATATTTAGGTTTCTCTTTTTAATGTCAGGTTTCACAATTCCTACATACCAGTTGTACTTTAATTATCCACAAGTAAAATTACAGAGACAAAAGTCTGTGACACAAATGTTCACACCAGTACTATTCACAAGAGTCAGGAGTTAGAAATAGCCAAAATGATTGGACAGATGGATAGATAACCAAAACATGCTATATCCACATAGTGAAGTACTACTTATTCACTAAGAAGTAGACACATGCTACAACAAGAAATAACCTTAAAAATATCAGGTAAAGAAAGAAGTCACACACAGTAGGCCACACATCCTATGATTCCATTTATATGGAATATCCAGAACAGGGAAATCCCAAGAGATTTTAGAGATTCATGGTTGCCAAAGGTGGTGGGTGAGCAGCAGTGGGAAGTATCAGTGGTACAGGCTGTCCTTCTAGAGTGATGAAAATACTCCAGAACTAGAAGTGATGACTGCTGCACAACACTGAACACACTGTTACTGAATTAAATGTACATGTTAAGATGGTAAATTTTATGTTGTGTGTATTTTGTCACATTAAAGAACACTACTACAAGTTCAATACAATTTTAAATCATATTGTAAACTTGCATCTACTCATCTTTAAAATGTAACTTGGAAAACATGAGCCATGAACACTGGAAAACAAAATCACACACAAACAGGTGAGTACACGCTTCCACACGAGGCTGGGTAGATGCAGACTCTCAGAACTCCACCACTCCAGTTACTAAGAACAGCAGTGATGAGGACCATGAACTGCACTGTTTTACATACTCACATGTTACCCTGAGAGACAATTAACCTTTACTTTACATGAAGTAATGAAAGTGCAGAGGGTCACATAACTTGTCCAAGATAAAATGGGCAGAGCCTCAGAACTTCAGTTTGAAGGTAATCTCATTTCAGTACATGTCTTGGCTGCATCTCCACTGACCCACAAGGACAGGCCAAACCATTTCGTCCACTGTCTAGCCAGAAGAGCACCATCACTCACACAGAACCACCTGGGGCCTCTGCATGTACAAAGCTTCCACCAGAGCCCCCCTCAAGCACTGTCCCTGGGCGTTCTCAGGCCAGTAGAGCCTTCACTCTGTTCCAGAGGCCCTGGGAGGGAAGGAAGAGAACTAGGGCCTCTGGGGTTCTATATAACCTGCCTCACTCCAGTCACTCTACCCATAGCAATCTTTCCTTAGCACAAGAACAAAGAACTGCTTTCATGCCCCCAGCAAAACCAAAGGTGCCCCTCACTCTGTTGGTGAACAACAGCAACTGCAAACCTACAAGCAGTAAGACCAGATCAGTGGAACCATTCTGATTGACCACCACAGTGTTTCAAACACCAAAACACCTGAATGTGTTCTCCGGGGTATCCTGTCCCCAAGGTGCCACAGAGTTCTTGTGACCAATGACTTGAGATCTGTAAACTGACTCATTCATTGCTCTCAGGTATTGTTCTTCCTATCATCATCTGTCACATAAAGAAAAACATGGCTAGAAAAGATACTGAGAGAAATAAAAGACATTAACACAGACACCTCATTTGAATGACCCTCACTTCTAAGGTTTAGAAAAAGATTCCACATATAATTTCAAGGGTAGAAATAACCTTAAAATTAAAATAACTTCAAATCACAGAACAACTAAATTTGAAGAAGGTTCCTTCTCAGTATTTGCACTTCTAAATAGGGGAGCAGCTCTAGCAGTGTGGGGACCAGTCAGGCATATAGCTCTGATTCCTGTGATTTCTCAGCAAAGGTCAGGGACATTTGTTTTAGGTTTACTTTCATATTTTAACGCAAAATGAAACATCAGTGTAGAGTCATTTCTGTTCAGCTGACACTACTAATAGGGTCAGAGAATAAACACTAAAAATAGAAAAGGAAGGTGATTCTGACTGAACATATTATGCTTGACCTGACAAAACAAGGGGTGCTATTACTTTCCCAAAGTTTGGCTCTCTGGATTAGCAGAAAGAGATCACTGGTTATCTTCATTGGTAAAAAATCTGTAAAGGTGCCCTGCAAATCCACCTGGTACTTGCCACGCCATAAAATAAGATCTGAGTTAATATTCACAAACCTCAGCAACAAAATATAAAGGTCTTAATTTGGCATGAGGAGTGTTTTTATGGCAAAAATATAAGTCAAAGGCCTGAAGAACAAATATTTACATTTAATAGTAATCAAGGGCTGGGGAGATAGCTCAGTCAGTAGAGCACTTGCCTTGTAAGCACAAGTCCCTGGGTTTGATCCCAAGCACTGCACCAAAAATAAAAAATAAAATAAAAATAGTGATCAAAATAGAAAGATAAACAGTTAACTTAAGGTATAGCACATGAAATATTTTCCACGAATAATAACCATAGCCTTAGCTCAGTTACTGAAAACTTTGTATAAATTAAAATTCTGCCTTCTTAAACACATTTGAAAAGTATAACGGTCTCATTTTAAAGGAACTGAAGAGAGAAGACTCTTGTAAACAATCTTTCTTCAATGAAAACACACACCTATGTAAACCAGGTATACTGGAATTTCTTAAAATGAATCACTTCCACAGAGGCAAGATTCACACAGAAACAAGTTGCCTTCTCTCACTCTGAGTCTGTCTCTTTGCTGAGGCTGAGCTCCAGGCTTATTTTAGTGTGAAAATACAGGTCATATAGGAAAGAAAGAAAATCATTTTTATGTGTAAAAGGGGACACATTAAAATACCATCAACTGGGATTTTACTTGGTGCAGATTCAACTTGACTTTGATCTGCAATGTCTATGTGGACAATTTCAACAGTTTTCCATATGTTTGGATCCAAACTGTGTACTTACAAATGACAGAGAGAAATGAAACAAGAAAATCTAGATTACTTTTATTAGGTAAAACCATTAGACTTACATACATAACCTCTATCTTGAAGTTTAGCATACATTATGAAGAAAAAAACTGAAAATTACATATCAAGTTTAGTTGTCTGAAATCTTGAGGGATCTGGAAATCATTATGCCCTTAAGCACTGCCCAAATAAGGGGGGACACTGAAAAATGAACAGAAATCTGTCAATATCACATTTTGTTAGTCCTTAGATATAATTTATGTAACCAAGTGCATCTGACCTGTGTTAACTCAAATGATATACAACAAAGTCTTGAAAGCTGTTCAGTCATATGCTAGCATGGGAGACTCAGAATCAGGCTTCAAGTAATACCACATGCTCCAAAGCCTCTCCTGAATTTGTTTAACCCAAAGTAGTTTATTTTCAGTATGAGGTTGATTCCTCTATACTTTATGTTGGTTATACATTTCTGAAATTCTATGAACCAATTAGGAATTGTTTAAAAACTACTGACAGATACACCCACTTGAGGACTGAAAATGACATATTAACCCACATAAAGATTAAAACATATCAAATCATCTCATTTAGACCCTAAATTTTAGAGAATTACTAAGAAAAAAAAAACATGAAATGTCAACTAACTTGAAAGAAAACTGAAGTACTGCAAATTAAAATTCAAAAGTTCTATTAAAAGGCATCAATAACAAAATAGAATACTAAGAATAGAATTTACCACAATCATTTACTTGCAATCCTCTAATAGTATGCCCTATGATTAGAACAGAGTAGTTACCAAACTGGGGTGTGCATCAAAAATCCAACTACTGGAGCCCACTTTAGAGCTCGTGACCCTTATCTACATTCCTAATGCTACTGTTGGTCCAGGGACCACAGGTTCTCAGTGCATCAACCAAGTATGCCAGATGCTCTTCCAAGTTTCCCAACTTAAGGATTACATGTCTGAGTCATTGCTGATGTTCTTGAAGCATGCTTTGGTGATAAATGTGCATTAACTGATAACAAATCAGGAGCTTGTCAACATTTTTGTAAATTATTCAAAGTACATTCTCCCTCCTGACTTCTGGTCATTTCTCTGACATCAACACATAACCCAGTAAAGTGGAGAGGAGGTGAAAATGAAAGCAATCAACTCTGCTACGTTAGAGAAGCTCTGGCAAATATACAGAGATGAAGGCAATCTACACTAATGGTTAAAACTGAATTGGGGATTATCTGGTGAATTTTGATGATCCACTCTCTCTGTTCCAGATAGAACTGCTGATGAAAACAGCAATCTCACCAAAGTCAACTCAAGTGTCAAGGCAAGGGACTGACAGGGAAAGCCCATTTATTTTTGGCTGCTTGCTTGTCTCACCTAAATCTGACGCAGTGTGAGGTGGCCAGTGGCTGGTCTAATGCAGGTAAACTTCACTTTGTTGATGACAAACTAAACTAAATGCAGTAATTACCTTTTCTAGGGATTTCTGTGTTGCACGTGAAAGACTGAAACTTACATTTTCTAATTTTCCCAAGCCTTGTTTGGGTCATGACTCAATTTTAATGAAGAAATTACTTTCATATATTCATTCTGTAAAAACCCAAGAGGAAAATGACAGCAATCTTTCACTAGTTTTTTGGGGCTTGGGCATACAAGAGCCTTTTCCAGCACAAGCACCATGCCATGCTTTGACTCTACCAACAGATCTATCCTCAAGTAATACTAGTCCCTAGAGCCAGCACCGTGAGCAAGGACGCCAGTGTGGGCTGCCATTTGGAAGCAAACCTATGCCCTTCACAAGACCCACGAGAGGAACCCCAAGTAGTCACTCCTGTGCCATCACCTCCACCCTTCTCAAGAACCTGGGCACTGGGAGTTCTCTCACCTCAACCTCAGGGCAGAGGGGTGACATGCTGCTGGGGACAAGGAGTAAGTGTTTCAGGCTCTCATGAAACACCAAGAAGCCTTGGGGGTAATCATTCTCACAAATGTAGGAACTTTGCTGTGAGGAGAGATACATTAGATATATTTTCACCTGAGTCACCAACTTTTCTATAGTTATCATTCAAAGAACTTTGTTATCAAATATTATCACTTTTGTGTTCAAACAGGGTTCAAGACTGTTATCAACAGTTTACTTCAATCCCAGAGTAACTGGGTAGAAAACTAATGTGAAAAATGATTGAGAAGGAAACAGCACCATTCTCCACCACTACAGATTCCCATAAGTAGCAAAGAACAAAGTTCCTCAGGTTTAATTATTCTAGTGACCAAGTCAAAGCACAAAATCAGGTCCAATCTCTTCAAATTTGACTAAACTTCATTCTTCCAATAAAAATAGCTTAAAGAAGTATTTTCCTTACATTATCAAAGTAAAGGCACAAAATCTATTTCTAAGAACTCATAATTCAAAGTTAAAATTTTATTTGAAAAAATAAGGGTCATTGTAAACTGAAAATACAAAGTGGGGCTATGATGCTATCTTGCAGATTAACTTAAAACACACACACAATCTTACTCAATTTGGAAGGGTTTAGGAAGGCGGAACCAAGCAAATTTCTCAAATGCTCCAAAAATGAGGGTCTAGGAACTACAGACTGCAAAGAGGACTGATACAACACTAGGGTTAGTCTAGTCATGCCACAATCCTTAAGTCCTTTAAAATACACCTTGTAATAAAATCATATACATAAATAGTAGGAAAATGTCTCAACCAAAAGGTGAACTTGGTCTTGAACAACAGAGTAACAACATTCATACAGAAAAAACTAAATGACCATGTCCAGAAAAAGTGACCAATGTGTTAATAAGTTGTGGCATGCTACTAGGTTTTTCTCTTCTTTTCAGTTTAAGAATAATTTCAGCAGAGACAGAAGACATGCTTACTAAATCTGCATATAAGAAAACCTGTGAGAATTTTGAGTGACAACATCAAGACTCAGAACAATTTTAACAAACTGATTGAACCAGCTGAAACAAACAAACCCTAACAATGACAAATGTCAAGTGTCATTTTAAGTTCAAACAGTTAATTGTGAAAATAAATAGGGGTTCAGACTTATCTTGACTGTGTTGTAACACAGTAAATTTCAGGTACTAGCAAGACTCATACAGCTGTGTTCAAGTCTACATTGAATAGTGCGAGACAGCTGCACTTTTTTAGTGTCTCCATTCCTGGCCCCCTGTTTTCTGACAGCTGTCACCTTTTAAGTTATCAGGTTTATTTGGTCCCACTTCCAATTTGCTGCTTCTAATCACCTGACAGCTCTAGGAAAACCAGACAAGCAAGCAGGAACTGAGTACAAGTACCAGAAGGATCCAGAAACTTTAATGAGGTTTGCTACATATATCTTAATTTCACAAACAGCTTTTGCTTTTTTCATCTCTGGCTCTACTGCAGGTGGCTGCAACTGCAGGACACAGGTACTCTATAGGTGATATATTTCTATGGCACAAGCAAATCAAGGAAGACAATAAGCTCTCATGGTTAGATGTTGCTCAGACTGTGTCTGGAATACTGTTTTCAGTTCAAAGAACAACTATGACATATACAGCAATAAAACTAGTTTGTGAGGAAGCCTAGGGGTCCTGTTTTACTAGGACAAATAAATGTGCTGGGACGTTTAACCTTATTATGTTTGAAAATGAACAAAATGTCTTGGCAGCTAGCAGGGTTGGTAGGAGAGCCACCATCAGACAGTCTGAAAAGCTGCTCCAGGCAGGATGGGCCAGACTCGATATTCACTTCCCAAGTGGGATAAAGTGTGAACAACAGGCAAGCATTAAGAGAGAGCAGATTCTGGCTTAAAGAAGAAAAATGTTTAAAATGTCCAACAGTAAAGGAGTTGCTTTTCTAGGTAGTGAGCTACTTAACCTGAAATGACTTAAGTTAAGGCTAGAGTCTCATTTCTCTGGGATGGTGTAAAAAGAACTCATGCACAGGTTAAACTTTACTCGTTTAGAGGACTGAATGCAGGGTGCTTACCACAGTGCTACATCTTCAACCCCTCTGTAAATATTTTGAGACAGGTCTGGCTTAGTTGCTTAGGGCTTCTACAAAATGTTGAGGCAGGACTTGAACTTGCTGTCCTCCTTCAGATTTCATTCTTCAAACTCTGCCAAAAAAGCACTATAACAGAATTTTTTTTGCAATTGATTATCTGTAAAACACCACAATTCATTTTGCAACAAGACTGAAATAAAAAAACGAACATGACCGAGATGAGTTTAGATTAACATATCAAAGTAAATTATGACAACAAAAACAATCACCCCCTAAACAGAACATGGCAAAACCATACTGCTAAAATGATAAAAGAATACATATTACATTTGAAAGGTTTTAAAACACAGATCTCTAGATTTAAAGGATCTTTCACTTTAAATCCAATGATTCAAATGATAGGACTCTTAAACCTGAAAATAAAATTATGCCACTTATGCAAGGGAGTCTTTGCAAATCTACAACCCTAAGAAAGGTTTTTCAAATTGAAGGAAAAAAAGCTATCTCTCCTGAATCCCAATGATCATTTGTACTGAGTGTCCTTGTTGTTCCAGGACCCCAAAGATGCAGTTGCAGCAGGTCTTATAAGTAAAAAACAAGAAAAAAAAAGGAAAAAAAAACCCTCATCATTGAAAATCACAGGGTACAGAATGTATTATTTGTAGACTGGTTAGGATATCTCATCAATTTTTAGATGGTTTTATTCACCACATACATGCTGTGGATTTTCTTTTTATGAGACTTCTCAAAGAATACATATCTTGAATTTCATGAAAAAATGTTTCCAGAAACTGTTTCTCTACTATCCAATTGCTCAAGTTTAATATGATAAAAGTAAGGGATATCCTTTCAAACTAATATTAAAAAATTTTTATTAAGGAAACTACGTTGAACTTTATAAATAAAATGACTTTTTCCAGGGTTAGATACAATAAGGTTGATAGGTATTTGATCCTTTCAAGAATTTTGTTAATGGACACACTAAAAGGATATGTTTATAGTCCATTCTACATATAATGCTGTATGGAGGAATTATTTTAAAAATATGTTATTGTATATTACTATACATAGAAATACTGCATTTTCTCTAGGTTTTTACAGAGAGATCCCTTATTTCCACCCTTAACCATTTCTGCCATAAAATGTGAAAACCAAAGTCATTTCTGTATATTAATTGTCTCATAATACTGAGTTCAAAGATAGCAAATTCCTTTTCCCCCTACTTGTTCCCCTTAGTCTTTTATTTTTAAAAGGAGGGGAAAATACATACACACACCACTTCATAGTCATCTCAATTGTCATTTTACAGAAAATTCCCAATAGTTTACTCATTCCAATTCTTTTCAGCTGCCGTCTCCTTCCTTTTATCTTAATGTAATTGTCTCTTGTTTACATTACTGATGATTTGTTTTTAAACTACACATTCTGTTGGCTTTCTTTTACACAATGTGAAGAGGGTATTAGTATGCCCCAGAATGTCACATTTTGTTTTCATTTCAGCAGCACCTCTGCCCCCTCTCCATATTCCCCTCAATATTTACCCTGAATGTTCACATAATTTTAATCTCCAATGTGAATCAAAAACACCTCCTGTTATTCCCTCCCCCTCAACTAAGCATCACTCATCACTCTTTCTTACTTACAATACCAAAAATGATGAGAATCTTAAAGTTACAAGGATCACTAGTTTCAATTCTCAAGAGCAAAGTTGTTCTAAGTCCCTCCATAGTTAAAAATCCCTTGTCATATTAGTTGTTCCCTCCGGGTGCATACTAACTTGCTCCATGTCTCAGTAACAGGACATACACTGGAGGAGGAAAAGTTAGAAAGACAGAGGTTGGGACATATATTTCAGGGCTTGGAACACTATGTTATGAATAAATGAATTAATAAGGCAAAAAGGGGTCCTGAGAGGTTATTCCATGAGGTAAATGATGTAACTACAGTTGTCCAGAGGTGGTTAAAAGCACTGAGGGTCAGGAGATGAGGAAAATAAGTATTTTGAGAGTCTCCTTAAGTGTTATTAATAAAGGCCTGAATCAAGGGGACTGTAGAGAAGAGAAAGAAGGAAAGAAAGTATTCCCTAAAGTTTCACAAAACCAAAAGGAATCATAGTTGAGTAATTTCAACAAATACATACTACTATGACGATCCCCATTTTTGTTTAGTAGCACATTCAAGAAAATTCTTCATAAAATGAAAGTGATTAAGACATTCAGAGAGATGAGTTAAGAAACTTCAAGATTTGCATAGAAAAAAATAATGGGAAAAGGAACTGACAGGCTATGATTTTCCAAAAGCAAAATTCAATTTTCAGAGCAATTTGAAAATTTACAAACTTCTCTGAAAATCCTTGTGATTATTTTTTCCATTTCACTAATGGCAACTTCATCTTCTGCTTAGTAATAAATGGAAGGAATTAATACAGCCTGAAAGTCATTTATAATCTTTTAGTTTTACAAAATTAAGAGCTTTGTAGGACAAAAAAATATTTGCCCAAGTATTTTAGTTTACCAATATCTTTAATATAGGAATGACCTATTCACTGCTCCTGACCAAAAACAATTTTAGAAATTGACTGGAAAAGTAGCACATCATTTGTCATTCAACATTACTGAGTACTTAAACTTTGCTAGGCCATATTCCGTACTAAACAAGAACTTCTTAAATAAGAAACAGCTTACCTAAAGAAAGTCTGTTAAAAAAAACCCTAGGAAAGACAAGAGAAGGTAAACATCCAGAATGGCAATGCACACCTTATGAAAAATAATTAGACTTTGGGCACAATTCAACTTTCATTATCTCAGTGCATTTAATTTTCATAGCAAAAGATTTGCAAATGCCTAGTGTACAGATTCTCAATGGTAACTACTTCCCAAGAGTTAGTTTGGTATGACTTATACAATTGTTGAAGGATCAACTGAACACTTAATTCACAATTTTGGAAGGACAAGGTAATTCCAATAGAAGAAAAAAATGACTAGATATATGACATAAAAGCATTCCTACAACTCTCTATGTGGTTTGTGCCAAGTCAATTCCTCCTATATTATATCCTCAATTTGTCTTAATATCTGCTATTATCTACATCAGATATAAAATAACAAATGTACGATACACTGCTAAAAAAATTGGAGGAAAAGTTTTACATAAACCCAAAGTTCAGTATTATAAATGAGCTTTCATTAGAAAACTTCACTCTACAGCAAAAGGCAAAAATATCTTTTCACAGAATCATTGTCACTGAAAACAACTCAGTAGGTTATCATCAATTCATTTAATAAGTGTTTTTTGAGCAACATGCTAAGCGGACTATTTAAAAATCTGGGTCTAAAGAGTGAGGAAAAATGGGCAAATTTGTGGAGCTTAATTGAATTAAGAATACATTTAGGGTTGGGGTGTGGCTCAGTGGTAGGGTGCTCGCCTAGCAGATGTGAGGCAATGGATTCAATCTCAGTACCATATAAAATAAAGTCTATTTAAAAAGATACATTTAGGAAAATAGGAATCACTAGGGAGGTGTTATTGAGCAAAGAACCTAAAAAGGTGAGTAACTGAACTGAGGGAAGCACACTTCAGGCAAGAGGAACAAAAGTAAACAGGTCCTCAATGAGCTCACAGTAGATCAGCAAAGCAACAGCAATGAATCTTGGAGGCTGGACTGGGCACGGAAAAATTAGTAAATGGGATTATAGCAGGGAAAAACAAAACAGTGTAAGGCCTAGCAAGCTATTGTAAAGACTGATGTTAATTCTGAAGAGACAGTGTGTCTTTGGAGGATTTAAGGAAGGACTTAACAGGATTTAGGAGTGACTTTTTAATAGTTGGACAATTAATGATAAATTAAGGTGTTTGGAAACAGCTACTTTAAGTGAAAAAAATTTTTTTAAGAATTTAAATGAACACATGAATTTGGAAGGAAAAAATAAAACATAAACAATGGGTCATACTAAAAATCCCTAGCTTCCCATGAAAGGGATAGAAAGGTAAGAAACCAGGTGTGACAGCTTAACATTTACTGTCAACCAGATTTTCTGTGGCATTAACAGACCCGATAGTGGAGAAAACTAAAGTTTCAACAAAATCACTTAGCCACTGATGAACCCGAAAACCCCTGTTTGACGGGGCATGTGTTTTAAAGACTCACCTTCACCTCCTGAAGTAGATGGGTCCCGGAGAGCCAAGCCATCTGGGGAGTGAGACTCCTGAGCAGGGAGAAGGCTCTCCAGTGATGCAACTGAGGCTTCCCAGAGGAACACGGCTTATCTAGTCTACTGGCTGCCACAGAAACTTCAGGGGGCCAACCTCTGGAGTCAGGGTTGCCTTCACCTGGCAATCGCATCTTCTGCGGGTGACAAGGCAGACTCCACCCTGGGCAATAAATCCCCTCAGGTCACTGGCTTTTCCCTGCCCTCGGAAAGAAGCTACGATTCCACCCCCCACCGGCAGGCCTGGGAAAGCCCCCAAGCAGACCCGGGTGCGCAACGGTTCCAGTGGAAATTCCCCGTCGTGCCTTCCAGAGCCACATGCCGGGCCGCAGGCCGCCACCCGCATGCAGGGGAGAGGAACGCCTTGTTACCACCGCAACACCTGGAGGGTCTGCGGGCTGCGCTGCTGAGGGCCCTGAGGTGGACCGGGAGTGCTCACCGGGGAGACGGGGAGCGGCTGGTCGGGAGCTCAATACATCTTAGGAATATTCCACCATTTCTGAATCAATGACTCTCCCACCGTCACCATCCCAAACCCTTTTTGGGCCCTCCAACGTACTCACAAGTCCTTGATTACGACCATCTTCTGGGATCTCCGTCGCAGCGCCGCCGCTACTTCCTTCTAAGACGCTTGCGCGGTCACGCCTCCCAGCCACCGCCGCGCCTGCCCAGTTCTTCCGCCGCAACCCGTGGCGTCCCACGCCAGCATGGCGCTAACTCCGCCCAGTTGTACGCCCCACCCCAGGCGTGCGGGCCCTTCACTGCAACTTCGGAGCGCTGGAGCGCCAGTTGTCTTTTATGGTTCCTGCTCATCTTTTAGCGCGGACGCCTCGACTTCACACTCTTCAGCTGCGAGGGCGCTCAAGGCTTGTGTGCGACCTAGGCTTTCTGGTGTTGTCAGCTGCTTCCCTGAAAGGTGTTTTGTGGCTGTCAGTGCTGTCCTCTCACTGCTCTAGAGGGGACCTTCTAAATTAAGATGTAAATCCTGACAGCAAGATGGCAGAATAAAGGAGGTCACTTCCCTTGCTGCTCTGCAGGATGAGGAGCAAAGAAAGGCAACTTCTACACAAGGTGAGTGAACACAAAAAAAGGGTGTGTGGGAACTTTACTGGAACAGATACAACCATTTTTAATTTTGCTTAAAATAAGTCTCTTTTAAAGAAATGAAATATTGGGGGAAAAAGTGTTTTGGTCACTCCATATATTTTATTCAGTACTTAGTATGTGCTGGGTATTCTAAATGTTTGAATGCGTTAGCACATTTAATCCTCTAAGCCAACACATGAGGTATAGGTACTACTATGTATTTTAAAAGTGAATATAGTGAGAGATAGAAAGGTGATTTGCTAACTCAAGTTTAGTCCAGCTAGCCAGAACATAAACTCAGGCAATCCGGAAACCACAGCCTGATTTTAACCAGTCTACTATACTGTCTCCTTAAATTGGCTATGGCCAGCAGAGAGGGTATAAAAGGAGGCAAACTTGCCTGATCTTGAGTTTAGTTAAGACTGCTTGAGGAGTCTCTTTTTAAGAATGTTGCTAAAGGTTTTTGGTAGCTTCCTTTATTAAAGGTGTTCTCTTCTATTTTGAGTTTTGTTATTATTTTAGTGTTGTATTTTGCAAAATGTCTTTTCTTTTTTTGAGATAATAATGTTTATCTTCGTTAGTTCAATGTGTTGCTGTAACTAGATTTTCTAATGTTGAGCTGTCTTGTATTTGCAGAATAAACATTAGCTAACAGTGGTTTGTATTTATTTTATTTCTCATTTGTCAGATGATTTTAGTTTAGGTTTACTTAATAGTTCTGGAAATTCAGATTGTGGAGGTGATAGACCTTTTTAAGTAGTACTGATTTAACCTCAGATGACAAACTAATGGCTAATGGCTTATTAGTATAAAATAAGAATGACTTCTGTATAAGATATTTATTTTTCACTCAACAGGGATTTTTAAAAGTACTTATCTAAGAATAAGTTCAGAAACTGTGAATCTTAGTATATAGACATTATGGCATTTTGGAATTTGTAATCTAATGATAATTTGGGTGTATTTTGTGTGGGGGTGGTGGTTAAGGAGGTAATGTTGACTACAAACAATGGGAAGTTGTTATCTAATTAATAATTTAGTAAAGATCATAATTTGATGCATGTTTTATTTGGTGTTTTGAATAGAATTTTTTTAAGTTTTACTTTCTGTTTTTGGTTTTTATTGCTTAAGGCTTTCTTTGGTTATTACATTAGAATGTTCTTCTGAACTTGTCTTTTCCTTGACTATTCTCATTTGTGATTATAGTCATGGATCATTTAAAACAAGGATACATTTGGTAAATACATAGTAAAGTGATTTGTTCATTGTGTGAACTTCATAGAATGTATATACATAAACTAAGATAAATATGACATTACTAGGCAATATCATTTATGGGACCACCATGGTAAATGTGGTCTGTTACGTAAAGGAAATGATATTACACTGGGCACATGACCTTACTTAGGTTTTAAAATCAAACTTTCTTAAAATATTTTGAAGATTAATATGTTGAAAACAATTATTTAGTAAAAAGAGATATGATACAAAGAATGTTAGTCTCTCAAGTAACCTAAGAGAAATCAGTGAATTTAAAATAATTATCATTGCATTAAAATGATAAAACATTAAAAACTTAAAGATAAATAACAGAAATTCTAAATTTGAGAAAAATACAGTAAATAATTATCAGATATAATGGATACAAAATTAGAAAACAGCTATTGTGTAAAGTGATTACATCTATAAAATACTAATAATTATAGAAGTATTTGTAAGGTGTATTAGTTTATATTTTCTCTTCATAAAATATATGTTGACCTACCCATAGCACGTCCAATCACTTCTAATTTCTTATGATTTGCATAAGGACAAATTGACTTCTATCCTTGCCACATATTCAGAAATGCGTTTGTTCTTAGTTATAATGTGATATGGTACTTAATGTATAATTTTTAATTGAGCATTTAATTTTCAACTTTTTATTTTATATATGACAGCAAATGTAATTTGACATATCATACATACATGGAGTATAACTTCCCATTCTTGTAGTTCATTATACATGATGTGGAGTTTACACCAATTGTGTAATTCATACATGAACATATAGTAAAGTTATGTCTGATTCATTCTTCTTTCCCATTTCAACCCTCCTTCCTTCCCCTTATGCCCTCCTGTCCAATTTGATGAAACTACACACACACTCACACACACCACACACACCCGCCGCACCAACACACACCACCTATTGTGAGTCAGCATCCACATATCAGAGAGAACATTCAGCCTTTGGTTTTTTGGGATTGCTTGTTCACTTGGCATGATAGTCTCCAGTTCCATCCATTTGCCAACCAACACTGTAATTTTATTCTTCTTTATGGCTTATGTTTCATCATGTATGTGTACCACATTTCTTTGTTCATCTGTTGAGGGGCACCTAGGTTGGTTCCATGGCTTGGCTCTTGTGATTTGAGCTGCTATACACATTGATGTGTCCAGTCACTGTAGTAGGCTGATTTTGTTTTATTCCTGCATTTTATTGAGATCATTATTTTAGCCTCATAAATATTTTTCAAATCTATTCCCACCTCTTTTCTTTCTTTATTCCTTTTCTTTCCTTCTACTTTTTGAGGGGAGGGTTAATCTGAAAAATATCAGAACTGAACACCACTTTATCAATATGCTTCTCAGTTTAACATGTACCTTTACAATTATCTGTAAAAGCTGCAACCTAATCATCACAGAAAAATACAGCACCGTGTTGAGATGGATGCATTGCATAAATAACTTTCAGGGTCTCTCAGAACATTTTTTAGTTGGAAACAAGGGTCATTCTCCTATTTTTTAAAAATTACACATAAAATACATCCCTCTGTTTGTCCAATTTCAGATTTCTAGATAATAGTAATCTTATAGTTGTTTGGCAAATCACTTTATCCTGTATTTCACATTACCATTATTGATTAACAATCCTTCTAATTGACTAAATTGCAATATGCAATATTTAAAAGTCCAGAAAAGTTAAAAATTTAAGTTAACAATTATAGTTAATCAAAACTCAAGAATTTAATACAAATTATAACTCTATTCCTGATTGGCTAGGGTGAATGTTCAGGAAGCATTAACTTTTAGCCCTTTTCTTGGTTACATCTGATATAGGCACTAGGTTACATACTTGATAGCAGAGTTAATATAACAGCTTTACTTTATACTAATTTTTTTTTATCTTTTTTTCGTTTTTTTATTGTAAACAAATGGGATACATGTTGTTTCTCTGTTTGTACATAGAGTAAATGCATACCATTTGTGTAATCGTAAATATACATAGGGTAATGTTGTTTGATTCATTGTTATTTTTCCCTTCTCCCCCATCCCTCCCACCCTTCTTTTCCCTCTATTCAGTCCTTCCTTCCTCCATTCTTACCCCCTCCCTAACCCTAACTCTAACCCTAACCCTAACACTAACACTAACCCCCCCCACCCCCCATTATGTGTCATCATCCGCTTCTCAGCGAGATCATTCATCCTTTGGTTTTTTGAGATTGGCTTATCTCACTTAGCATGATATTCTCCAGTTTCATCCATTTGCCTGCAAATGCCATAATTTTATCATTCTTTATGGCAGAGTAATATTCCATTGTATATATATATATACCACAGTTTCTCTTAGGTTACATGAGAGACAAACTTCTTTGTATCAAAACTAGTTTATTAATTTTCAAGTATTTTAAATTTATATTTCTATTAGTGCATTATAGTTTTACATATTAGTGGGGTTCATTTACACATATTCATAAATGCACATAATTGGTTCCATTTTGATCCCCAGTGCTACCCTGTACCCACTCTCCCTTCCAAAATATTTTTTGACTATTTGTAAGCCTCTTCTCTTCTATGAAAATTTAAAAATCAGTGTATCAAGTATGACAGAAATTTATAGATCAATTTGGGAGTTACTAATTTGCTTATTTACTTTTTTTGTGGTGCTGGCGATTGAACCTAGGACTCAACTGTGCCAGGTAAGTGCTCTACATCCCTAGTCATGTTATTTTAACATTTGAGTATTTCCTTCAATTAATAATGTATTTTAAAATCATATTTTTCTTACTGACTTCATAAAAATACAATTGCATGTTTATATTGATTCTGCTTCTGTCAATCTTGTAAGTTTAAGTTTCTTATTAATTATAATAAGTTGTACTCATCTTCTGTTGGATTCTCTGTAGTAATAGGTGCACTTGTTAGAAATGTCAATAAGTCTTTGATATGTCTCCCTTCAAGGGGTGGAACCTCATACAGATCTCTTTCTTCACATGGGCTAGACTTAGTTTATTTTAACAAATAAGAAAACAGTGGAAGAGATGGTGAGATTTCTGAGATTTGGTTATAAAGGAGACTGTAGCTTCCATTCTGACTTCTTTCTGTCTTTTCTATCTCTGACAACTTGCTCTGGGGAAAGCCACTGTCATGTCATGAGGACACTCAGGCACCCTGTGTAAAGGCCTCAGATGGTTTTGAACTGAGGCCTCCAGCCAACGGGGAAGGAAGTGAGGGCTGTTCTGCCAACAGCCATGGGAGGGAGCCATCTTGGAAATGGATACTCTGATTCCTGTCAAACTTTCAAGATGACCATGGCCTTATCAGACATTTTGACTACAACCTCCTGAGAGACCTTGAGCCTCTAAGCACCTTCTGAATTTCTGACTCTGAGAAACCTTTGAAGTAATACTGACTTTTTGAAAAGAGAAAAATTTAGCATTTATTTTATTATGACTATATAAAAATATTATTCACAGCAAAGTCACATAGTGCACTAAGAAAAACTGACTTTCTCATGTAACCCTTTGCTTTTCCTGGAGTTAACAATTGTTTCTTCTCTTTCTTTTATATTTGCTTGTTTTCTTTGAACCTCTTTAGAAGTTCTTTCATCTTTAATGTCCCAGTTGCTCTCTATCCTCAGGCCAAGATTCAGAGATGAAGGCTAAAAGTAATTGCTTAACTTCCGTTCAACTTTAGGAATCTCACACTGTACCCAGTGAGATACAATTCTTAAAAAAGAGAGTTGACTAATCAAAGAAACTTTATCTTTTCTCATTCTTAAATTTGTTTTGTTTTTTCCTCTAACACCTTACTGATAACTTGACATAGAGAAATTGTATTCATTTAAGGTGTCAATTGGTGTTTGATATACATTGGAAAATGATTAACACATTCTAGATAATTAAAAAATGGATCACCTCTGCATAGTTACCATTTTTTGTATTTGTGTGTGTGTAGGTGTTAGATTTACTTTAAAATTGGTCACCTAGCGGAGTTCAAGTGTGCAATGTAGAATTGTTAACCTACTGTCACATGATAGACTTCAGTCTTTAGAACCTATTCCTCTTATATAACTGAAACTTCATGTCCTTGACTGCCATCACCCTATTCCACACCCCACACATCAGGCACCTGGCATCCACCCTTCTACTGTGAGCTTCTGAGTTCGACTATTAAAATAACACATATAGGGACTGGGGAGATAGCTCAGTTGGTAGAGTGCTTTCCTCACAAGCAAAAGGCCCTGGGTTCAATCCCCAGCAACCGCAAAAAAAAAAAAAACACAAAAAAAGAGGTGGATCCCACAGTACTTCTCTTTTGTTTCTAGTTTATTTAGCTTAATATAATGCCTTCTAGCTTCATCTGTGTTGCTGAAAATGGCACCATTTTCTTGTTCTTTTTTTTAAATCAGAATAATATTCCATGGTACATGGGAGCCCCATTTTTACAAAACTGTTCATTTGTCAAAGAACATTTAGGTTATTTCCATGTCATGACTGTTTGGGAATAAGCTGCAAAAATGTGGGA
Source organism: Sciurus carolinensis (assembly GCF_902686445.1). Classification (NCBI taxonomy): domain Eukaryota; kingdom Metazoa; phylum Chordata; class Mammalia; order Rodentia; family Sciuridae; genus Sciurus; species Sciurus carolinensis. The sequence goes on from NW_025920330.1 coordinate 25,872, forward strand.
GAGCAGATATCTCTTTTGCATACTTATTTAATTTCCTTTGGGAGAGCAAAGGGGCTTCAGGGAAGGGTAATCCTTCTAGGACATACTCCCAGTGACTCACCTCCCCTGATTCCATCAGGAGCGGAGCAGTTTCTTCCTCTGGGCCCACCCTGCCATGATGTGCTGCCTGGACTGGGGCCCAGAGCAATGGAGACTATGAACTGAAACTCTGAAACCATGAACCCCAAATAAACTTTCCCTCCTCTAAGTTGTTTTTTTTGGGGGGTGCGTATTATTTTGGTCACAGCAATGCAAAATCTGACTAACGCAAGCCCTTTTTTAAAAAACATACCCATTGGTTGTTTGAATTTCCTTTTTGAGAGTGCACATGTAGGGTCTTTTGCCCATTGTTTACCCAGGTGTTTGTTTAGCTGTTGAGTTGTAGGAATTCCTTAGATATTTTTGATACTAAACCCTTATCAAAATAGGTCTGTAAATTTTTTCCTCCCTTTCTATTGGTTTCCTCTGTATTCTGTTGATTGTTTCTTTGGTAGTGCAGAAGCTGTTTAGATTGATGTAATTCCTCTTGTCTATTTTGCTTTTGTTGCCTGTGTTTTTGTTGTAATATCCAAGAAATTATGTCAAGACCAAAGTTAAGATGTTTTCGCCCATGTTTCCTTCTAGGAATTTTATGGTTTTGAGTTTTACATTTAAGCATTGAGTCCACTTTGAATTGATTTTTGTGTACAATGGAAGATAAAGGTCCAATTTCATTATTTTGTATGATAATATCTAGTTTCCCCTGAACCATTGTTGAAGAGAGTGTCTTTTCATCATGTGTGTTCTTGGCATCCTCATTGAAGTTGAAGTGACCAAAAATGTATGGTTTTATTTCTGGGTTCTGTATTCTTTTTCATTGGTTTATATATTTGTTTTTATGCCACTGCAATACCATTTGATTACTATACGTTTGCAATATAATTTGAAATCAGGAAGTTGATCTCTTCAGCTTTGTTCTTCTTGCTCAAGATACTTTTTGGATTGTGGGTTTCCTTTGTGGTTCCATATAAATGTTAAAATTACCTTTTCTGTTTTTTTTTTTTTTTAAAGAATGCCATTGGGATTTTGATGAAAATTGCATTGAGGGGGCTGGAATTGTAGCTCAGTGGCAGAGCACTTGCCTACCATGTGTGAGGCACTGAGTTTGGTCACCAGCACCACATAAAAATAAACAAAATAAAGCCATTGAGTCCATCTACAACTAAAAATATTTTAAAAATTGTATTGACTCTTTGGATAGCTTTGCCTAGCATGGTCATTTTAACAATATTGAGTCTTCCAATGCATGAACATGGGATATTGTCTATTTGCACAAGTCTTTAAAATTTTTCTTTATTGGTTTGCCTTTTATCTCATAGCCTTTCTTCACTATTTTTTGTTCTTTTCCTTTTTATTCCTTGATTTGATAATTCAAATAATATGCTTTCAGTTCACTGATTCTTCTGATTGATTTAGTTTGCTATTGAAACTCTATCACATGGTTTATTTCAGTCATTATATTCTCAGATCCAGAATTCATTTGTTGCTTTTTGTTTTCTATCTCTTTGTTGAGTTTCACATTTTCCTTATATTGTTTTCCTGATTTGATTGGATTTATGTATCTGTGTTCTTTTGTAGCTCATTGAGCTTCCTTAGAAAAATTATTTTGAATTCTTTGTCATGTAATTCATGTAGCTCAGTATCTTTGGAGTTGGGTATTGAAAGTTTATTGCAATCTTTAGGTGGTGGTATTTCTTTTGTGTCCCTTAATCTGTGTTTTTTTGTGTGTGTACTTAAAGAATAGATGTTCAGATACACTCTTGCTTATGTTTTAGACTGTGCAGATACAGTTTTGATAAGGAAAGGCCTTTACTTGCAGGGGAGAGGGAACATGGGAATTCTGACTGGGAAGACATAGCAGAGTGTGATGTGGCACCAGGTGTGGAGGTGCTTAGGACACCAGTTGTGAATGTGTGCAGCAGCTCTAGGTCCAAGAGGACCTGAAGATTGGAGTTTTAGGCAGCTGGGATCTGTGATATTTGCAACATTTTTTTAAATTCTTGGCAACAAAAGCTGCAGAGTCAAGAGTGGATGCAAAGACTATTTGTTCCTATCAGTACCTATGGGTTCAGTGGTGAATATTGCAGGGTCTTGTGTTAGTAGTATGCACATTCCTGACTCTGTATGGAGGCTGTGCCAACAGGCAGTTGAAGGGCATGTGAAGTGCTGTGGACTGGCAGTGGGTGATTGGGATTGGCTGTGTTTTGAGTGGTGTGTGTGTGTGTGTGTGTGTGTGTGTGTGTGGTGAGCCATGAACCTGGAGCCAGGATGCCCATGGCAACTCTAGTGGTGGTAGGGCCACACCTGAGGCAGCTGGGATTGGCAATGGCAAAAACTGTGTTGCCCTCAGTGGTTAAAGCTGCAGGGTGCCTGTGGTGGCTGTTGGTTTCCTGAGAAGGTTATGATAGCTCGTTGCATGGTTAATAGTAACAACTTTGCCCTTATTATTTGTCTTAGCCTCTGTAGTTATCCTGGCTATGTCAATCTCCTCAGCAATCTTCGTGGGTTAAAACCAAAGAAGGTACTTTAGAAAATGCCCCAAAGGGCTTGGAAAACTGGTCTCTCATCATGTTCTCCTTTTCTCCTGAGAGGGAAACTCAGGGAGTGCGGGATCTCTCAAGGTGCTGAGCTGTCAGTCAGGGGGATGATATGATGTAGGAAAATTAAAATTGTTCTCCTGGCCCCTTTTGCTGTGCTCATTCTCATTTTTTACCTTTGCTCCACTGTGCTGCTGCAGCTTCTTAAGTGCACTCCTGAACACTCTCACAGTTATTTCTGCTCAAGGACTGTGATCGCCCACCACCCGTGGGGACAATCGAACACATACGCTCTTGATCACAGGAACCAAAAAAGCCGCTTTATTCCACAAGTCTCAGACTTATATTGAGAACATCAGCCTATCAGAGAGTAGACTACCATGAAAGTCAGCCTATCAAGGAACAGTCTCCAGGCAGATACCAGGATCGCCTCGTGTACAACAGCCAACCAGAGTTACTTCCTAAAACTTGTTTACAAGTGCAGCTATGTTTGGCAAACTGCCAGGCGCCATCTTAGCGATCAGGCCACGGTGTGGCTCTGGGGCCCTCAGTGCCCGCCCCTGACAAAGGACGACTGTCCAGTTGATCTTTGCAGCGGTAATGAAGGCTGAGATCTTTTACTCCACTATTATGTTGAAGTCCTCCAAAGATTTGTTGTGTTAAGTGGTAAAATTTGGGTGGGCAGTGTAATTTGATTCACAGCAATAGATAACTAATACTAGTGTCATATAGTCTGCTAGTCTGCTAACAGACAATTTTTTCTGGTCTTTCTTTGTTTCTTCTTACTTATCTTCAGACCCTCTGCGACAAGGGTTCAGTCTTAGGCAGCTATGAACAACATACTGATGGTCAATGATGAGTTGTGTATATGACAGTGGTCCCATAAATGATGCCCCTCTTGCTGGGCAGCACTGGTGCATATCTGTAATCTCAGCTATCTGGGAATTGTACACAGGAGGATTGCAATTTTGAGGCCATCCTCAGCAACTTAGTGAGACCCTGTCTCAAAATAAAAAATAAAAGAACTGGGGATGTTGCTCAGTGGTAAAGTGCCCCCCGGGTTCCATCTCCAGAGAGATGTGTTTACATCTGCATTTCTCCTTGTTTTTCTCCTGTACTTTTTGCTTTATTTAATACTAGTGCTTGGTTTTTAGGTGCACATAAATTTAGACTTATGTAATTTCTGGTCAGATAAAGAATTTATCATCACCTCTTTATTTTTGATCATTATTTTAAAATTTATACCATCCAATATGAATATTGCAATACCAGCTTTCTTTTGATTGATATTTACTTGAAATGAATGGCTTATATAATTTAAGTTTGATACTTCTGTGTCCTTATATATGATATAAATCTTTGGTAAATGATAGAGAGCTAAATCTGATCTAGCAGACCTTCCTTTTAAACTGGCTGGGGGACCCGCCCTCTTGGCTTTGACAACCCTTGGGACACCGTGGTGCAGGGTCCAGGTCGGTCGGGAGCCCTGTGCTGGCTGTGGCTCTCCTCACACTCCTGCCCTGCCCTCTGCGCTGCCTGGAAGGTGTGCTACTGTCCTCGGCCCACAGAGCCATGGCTTGGGCATGGGTTGGCATCTCCTCTCCTCAACCGTTTCTCTCGCAAGTTTCTCTTTTGCAGACCTTGACCCTGCCCCTGAGTGGCAGCGGCTGTTCACAGGGAGCTTGGTGGCCCTGAATCATGCTCAGTTTTGGGGTCGGTTTGTGGGGGGTTGTGCCTTGATGACCTGGGTGCCTGTGGCTGAAGTCTAGCACCACAGGAGGGCAGTGTCCTCCTGCTTCCTGTTAGAAAATGGCCCCTGGTTTGCATAGTGGAATTAAGTGTCCTAAGAGTGCCACACGCAGACAACACCTCAGCGCCTCTGTTCCGTGAGGGTGGTCAGGAGGGCCTCCTGGGACCCAAGGTTCCCCTCGTTCCTGTTCCAGGAAAGGAGAAGTCGGGGCTCTGTGGAGTTGGGTGACTCCCTGGGTGACCCACAGAAGGGGGCAGAGCTGGGGTTTGAACCCAGAGTTCTGACTTGATCCAGGTCCCTGCCACGCTGTCATGGATCTTGGGCTCAGTGCTCCTGCACGGGTGAGTGGGAGTGCCAAGAAGCCAGACCCTCTTTGCAGAGAGAGGAGAGTGTGGCCTGGCCCAACCCTTCCCGCAGATGCTGGTGATGAGAGCTGCAGCCACCACCCAGCAGGAGCCTTTGTGGAATGCCCAGTACCACCATTTGGTCCTCACGACGGCACTGTGCAGTTGGTAACACGATCTCTGCTGCAGAAAGGAGGCCACAGAGGCCCAGGCAAGTTAGGTCATTGCCTACCCGAGTCCAGAGCCTAAGCCCTGGCCAGGAGCACTGTATTCATCAGCTACGGCTGGGTAACATCCTGCCCCCAATTGCAGGGCTCAGTCCAGCTGCCCTGCTCTGATCACTCATCTGTGTTTGGTTGGGGTAGAGTTTGGTCCTGAGCTCCCTCATGCTGTGCTTGGCTTGAGGCTCTGGACCCAGGGAGAGCCCGGGTCAACGGGCACGTCCTCCTCAGAGCAGTGACAGAAGCATGGAAACGTGCAGAACCTCCTGCTGCCCCTGCTTTCTCCTAGCCACAGGGCGTCATGAGCTGAACCCAGCTTCCAGGGACAAGGAAATAGACACCTTCTCAGAAAAAGAATCTGCAAATAACCAACGCCATGGAAACAGGGAGGTATAAAGGATTGGGGCCCATGGACTAATTCCCACAAGCACCCACTCACTCACAACCCAGGTGGGGAGGGGACATGCCATGTGGATAGCGTCTGAGCCTCCACAGTTCCACTTGATGAAGGTGTCAACATGAGGCCCCCTCAGGGGCTTCGGAGTGTGATCTTTCCCAGGCCAGTGAAACCCAGTCCAGCGTTCCAGAATGAAGCTGTGCAGTGGGGGGTGAACGCAGCTCCCAGTCAGCCCAGATCCCCAGGGGATGGCGAGGCCCCACTACACTGTGTCACAAAGTCAGTGTGCGCCCAGACTCTGGCCATCTTCAGTGCGCTTTTGGCTTCCAGCCTTTTGCTCCCAGGTTTTGTTGGTGCCCTGTAGTAGCGCCTGGCCGTGGGCCTTGTCACGTGCTCACACAGGCACACAGCCTGACTGACTGTCTGCTGCTGGCTTCGGATAGGCTAAACTTATGGGGCGCTTTCTGGGGTGGGACCCCTGTAAGTTGAGGACCCCTGTCAGCAGGTAGGGCCGCATGAGGGGCAACCACGGGGTGAGCGCTGGGCTCTTGGCTTCTGAGAGGCTCAGAAGCTGGAGGAGGAGGTCTCAGGGTTTTGGAAGATGCCACTTTGAAGTGGCTCCTGTGGGAGGAAGAGGAAGGAGGAAGGAAATTCGTCCCCATCCAGTGGGCAGGGGCCAGACCCAGCTGCAGGGCTCCCAGGGCAGGGCCTGGCTGGGCTTGTGCTGGGTGCGGAGCAAGATGGGTGGGCATGGAGGGAGCAAGGGGAGCATAGGCCTGGGCTTCTCCTGCCTGGAAGGTCTGGGGAATTTAGTGGATTCCCTCCATTTCCCAACAGAGCTGGGAGTCACTTAGTGTGCCTGCGTCTGACCCAGGAAAGGGACCCAGGGACAGGGCAGTGCGCGTGCCTGCCTGTGACTGCCTGGGCTTTCACAGCAGGGCCGGGCACACGTGTGTGCTCAGTGCATGCTGGGACCATGGGCGCAGAGGGGCTTCCCCGCACACCCACTCCAGGGCCCTCGACTGAGGCACCAGGGCTCAGAGGGTCCTGTGATGGAGCCGGGTCCCAGGCTAGGACCTTGGGGCCCAACTGAAGCCCAGGGCTTCCCTCTGCTTGGCCTCCAAGTTGGTCAGGGCAACAGGTGGAGGGAAGAAGCCTCCGTGAGCCACCTAGTGCCTGCACTTGGTTTCCAGGAGCTCAGGCCCCGGGTTTCCTGGGCACCTTGGATCCACACAGAGTAGTCGCCTGGTTCACAAGCCTGGGTGCTGGCCCCCATGAATTCAACCCCTGGAGGGCCCAGCAGGGCTAAGGGCTGACCCTGAATCAACCTGCCCACTCCCCCGACAACCAGGCTGTCCTCTCTTTAGATGGGGACGCCGAGGCCCAGGAGCTGGGGTTAGTTGTCTGAGGCACGGTGAGCACATGGCGGGCCTGGGTGCCTTCTCCTCAGTCCTGCAGCCTGCAGAGGGACTGACCAGGCTGCTTGGCAGGCCTCTCTTCTTCCCCTGACCCCAGCCCTATGCCTTTTCTGTGTCCTTGACCCTGTGCATTGGGAGGTCACCAGCTCATCTGTATAGCTCACACAGAGCCAGCAACTGCTCCCAATGCATCACCAAGTGGCAGTCACACCAGAGCCGGGATGTCATTTCCATCCCTCTTTCTCCAACTGCTGCCTATCACCAGGAAAGGGAGGCTGCATGGGGGGAGCGGGGAAGATGGATGGGGTGGGGAGGGAGAGGGGCTTGAACTGGGAGGCAGGAGGGCGAAGGACGAAGAAGGGGGAAAGAGGAGAGGAAAGTAGGAGGAAGAAGGGCCTCAAGAGAGAGAGAAGCTGCTATAGGCAGGGCTGGGAAGAAAACTGGGAGAGGGGAGAGGGCCAGAACAGGAAGAAGAGGCACGGAGTCTGGGGAGACTGGGAAGCAGAAGGGAGAGGAGCCTGGGGGAAAGGCAGGCAGGGAGGGAGGCAGGAAGCAGAGGCTGGCCTCCGTTCATCTGTTCTCTCAATCTCAGCAGCCTGTCTCCACCCAGGCAAAGTACAGATCAAGTAAAGGCAGGGAAGCTCTGGCAGACGGTCCTTCAGGGTGGTCCTGAGCTTTCCCTGGACCCCAGGGGTTTTCTGGACAAAAGGAATCTACCTTCCTCTCCATCATCATGCAGGAGGACCCTCTGCTGTCCCTGTCCTTGTGGCCTCAAGATCTCGCACTTGACACGTAACCATGTCTGGGTGGGGGGTTGTGGCTGGGCCTCAGCTGAAATGAGCACAGGGTTCAAACTCAAATGGCCCAGGCAGGTAGCATATGCAGAGGCGAGGTCACCTTGGGGCACTAGGGAATGGCGGGGTCTGTGGCACACGGGAACATGCTCATGTGTACCAACAGGGCCCGAGAGGAAGTGCATGGCTTCTAAGTTAGTGATCCAGGAGGGTCTACATACAGGGGAATGGACTGCCGAACGAGGAGGGATGGGATCCAAAGGGGTAGATCCTCCTCTCTGGGGAGAAGCAGAGGAGTCACCACCACTCAGGCCAAGGAGGTGAGAAGCGAGATCAGGGAGGCAGCCAGGAGACCAAATGTCCCACCTCACATCCGACCCTCCCTCCTGTCTCCTGCTGGTGCCTCCCGGTGGCTGAAGCCACCATGCACCCTGGGAAGGGAGCCCTTGGTGGGTCCCTGTGGTTGAACCTCCCAGGATGAGGACAGGGTAGATGCCAGAGGGGAAAGGATCTGGGGGGACAGTGGGGTGCATGCATGCCCACACAACAGGGTTAAATCTCACAGTATTTGAACACCAACTCACCCAAGCATGACATAAAGCCCAGGCCTGGCCAGCACCATCTGAGAGCTTCTCTGGACTCTTGCTCTGTTCTGCGTCACCAGCCAGCGCACACACTCTGTGAGTCAGTCGAGACCCCCCTACCATGCTGGAGATTCCAGACGGTGAGGATTCGGGGCCCCTGGCTTGTCCTCTATCTCCACATGCCTTACACAATGTGAGGTACATAGTAGGCGCTCAAACAGTGCATCCCTGGAATGAATGACTCTAATGTGAGCAGATTCAACTGAGTGACCTGGAGTCTTCACCTGGCAATTTTACCACCATAGAAATTTAAATGCGGCGCGTGTGCAGGTGGGCGTCACTCAGGTCAACCAGCCACCATTTGCATTTGTTCCTTCAGATCCTGTTTAGCAGATCTGGGTAAGGGAACAAAGAATGTGTGTGTGTGTGTGTGTGTGTGTGTGTGTAAAAATCACTCCAAACATAGGGTAGCCTCAGGTCACAGGCGAGGTGAGTGTATCAGTCAGCTTTTGTTGCCTAACAAGATGTCCCAAAATGTTGTTTAAAACCACATCAATTTTGATTAGTAATTTAGACAGTGTATCAGCTGGGATGCTGTGTGGCTGCAGTGGTTTTCTGGCCTGGGCTGGCCAGTGAGGGCTGCATGTGGAGGATGGTCAAACTCACATTCCTGGCTGTGGGTAGCTGTCAGATCCAGGGGAACTCAGTGGCTTGTCACAGCTCCCTGAGGTCTCTCATCCCCTGGCAGGCTGGCCTGGGCCTCTATACGCGGTGGTGTCCAGAAAGCAGCAAGATATGACACACTCTCACGTACAAGTGTGTTTGAGGTCTCTGCTCACATCACAATGACTAATATCCCTTGGCCAAAGCAAGTCATGTGGCCAAGTCTCTAGATTCAAGGAAGGGGAGTTGGGGAAACTTCTCTTGGCGGGTAGGGCAGCAGAGATTTTGTGGTAATTTTTGCAACTGACCACAAAGAATGAGCCAAAAAGAGAAGGGGTTTAAGCTCAGGACATCCTCTCGATTCCTCTAAGCACACCAAGCTGTTTCCTGCTTCAGGGCCTTTGCTCTGGCTGTTCCTTTGTCTTAGAATGCTCTTCCCCAGGATGCCTGAAAAATCTGTGCTCTTCTTCATTTTTCAGCTGAAAGGTCAGCTTCTCCGAGGCTTTTCTGATCACTCTCTCTAAATAGGCTCCTTTCCTATTACCAAAGTGTCACATCCCTCTTCCTCCAGCACCGGGTGGTTCAGAAGGATTTATTTTCCACCTGTATCTCTGCCCTTCTAACTAACCAGTGATATCATGAGGTTGGGGACTTGCCAATTTTTGTCTCCACAGTGCCTTTCACATAGTAGGTGATCAACAAATACTTGCTGAAAGAAAGGAGTGATTTGTAGCAAGAAAAATAGCTCCATAAACAATGCCTCCTTATATTTACAGAACCATTAAGAATATGAAGGCAGAATTAAAATTTTTGGTTATTCTTCACTGAATTTCATAGGAGAACAAGGCCATGTGTAATCATGGGGGATTGTAATCCCTCATGGTAGGATATGATTATTTTTTGGTATGGTTTTGGATCTTCCCTCATATTTCTGAGGCATGGAGGATAGACTGTCCCAGCCCTGGTTGTCAGGGAGAGGTTGAAGCTTTGAGGGTCTATCAGTTAGCTTGTACTGTGTAACAAATTGCCCCAGAATTTAAGGTTTTAAAACAATGATCACCTTGGCCTATACCCAAGGAATTAAAATCAGCATACTACAGAGATACAGCCACATCAATGTTCATTGCTGCTCAATTCACCGTAGCCAGATTGTGGAACCAACCTAGATGTCCTTTAATTGATGAGTGACTAAAGAAACTGTGGCATATATATACAATGGAATAATACTGAGCCATAAAGAATGATAAAATTATGGCTTTTGCAGGCAAATGGATGAAATTGGAGAATATCATGCTAAGTGGGATAAGCCAATCTCAAAAAAAACCAAAGGACGAATGCTCTCGCTGATAAGTGGATGATGACATATAATGGGGGGTGAGAGGGGTTAGCATTAGGGTTAGGGTTAAGGTTAGGGAGGGGGGCAAGAATGGAGGAAGAAGGACTGTATAGAGGGAAAAGAGGGGTGGGTGGGATGGGGGGGAAGGGGGAAAATGGCAGAATGACTCAAACAACATTGCCCTGTGTAAATTTATGATTACACAAATGGTATGCCTTTACTCCATGTACAGAGAATCAAAATGTATCCCTTTTGTTTATAATAAAAAAAAATTTTAAAAAATAAAAAAATAAATAAAAAAAACAATGATCAATTATTGCTGCTGTTGTTTTTTTTTTGTTTTGTTTTGTTTTGTTTTGTTTTGTTTTGTGGTACCGGGGCACTCAACCACTGAGCTACAACCCCAGCCCTATATTTTATTTTACTTAGAGAAAGGGTCTCACAGTTGCTTATGTCCTCACTTTTGCTGAGGCTGGATTTGAACTCATGATCCTCCTGCCTCAGCCTCCCAAGCCTCTGGGATGACAGCCACCACACCTGGCTTGCTGCTCTCATTTATGGGGCAGCTGGACACTTTCCTCAGGCCTTGGCTGGGGTCCCTGCCTCTCTGGACAGGGGTGATTCAGTTCTGCTGACCTGGCCCTTTTCCCCTCACATCTCTGGGGCCTGGATGGGGCAGCAGGACAGTGTTGGTCTCTGTTGTCTCTCACCCTTTCACAGCCCAGTTTTTACTTTGTTCCATGGTGACAGCAGGGTCCCCATGGGACAGAGGGAGTGCAGAAGCTCCAAGGACCTGGTCAAGCAGCACACCCTCCATTCTGTTGTCCAAGGAGAGTCTCAAAGAGTCAGAGAGGTCAGATAGACTCCAGTTTTTATCAGAAGAGCAGATCCAGGGAGTGGGCAGACATTGCCATGGTACGGAGGGGGCTGGGTGGCCCCCAGGCAGGGCCATGCTCCATGGTCCAAGGAACAGTGCTGACTGAGCCAGTTCTTGGGCAGTACCTGACCATGGGAAGTCAGCACCCGTCTTTCCTGGAACGTCTGTCCCATCACGCTGTCACTCTCCATTTGTCTCTCTCACGTGGCTCTGAGTTCTGCCAAACCCAGACAGAGGCTGCTATTTATCATCAGGACCCCAGTGTCATGATCCCTCAGTGACTCTGGATTCAGCCCACCAGCTGCCCACAGCCTGGCCTCTGCCCACCTCTCTTCTCCATTCTGTGCCCACTGCTCCTGTACCCACTCCCTCACTGCCTGTCGCTCTGCCATGCCAATCTCTTTCCTGCCCCAGGCCCTTTGCGTGTGCTCTTTCCTCTGCTGAGGCATGTTCCTCTGACACAGAGTAGTCTTCCCTTCAGAGAGGCCCTTCCTGTCCACTCCTGTCCCCCTGGCTATTTAAATCACCTCTGCTTTTGTCATAACTTGACATTTTATTTATTGATGCATCTGTTCATTTCCTGTCTGCTTCTGATCTGTGGACTGTCCGCTCCAGAAAGCCATGAACTTTGCCTTATTCACCAACAGTATTCCTAGTCACAGGAAGAGCACCCGGGACATTGTAGGTGCCCAATAAACATGGCTCAAGTGTATGAATAGACGGGTGACTTCTCCACGTCTCCAGGGTACTGCACGCATGCGGATAGTTGACATCGACGCTTCGGAACACATCAGACCAAGGCTGGAGTCCTGGCATGGTCATGTCCTTGCTGTGTGGCTCAGCAAATATCTTAACCTCTCTGGTTTCCATCTCTCATCTGTCGAGTGAAGCAAATAAGAGCCCCTCACTCATAGGGTCATGTAAGAGGATTTGCTGAGACATTCCATGTGAAGCACTCAGCGTAGGACCCAGTACTCAAACACTGGTGACTCGTTATGTCACTTAGTCCTCACACTCACCACCCTGGGAGGTAGGTCGCTGTCTCTGGGGCACAGATGAGGGAGACCAAGACTCGGGAGGTAAAAGTTCTGGCGCTGGAGACCATGCTTCAGGGGAGAGGGTCTCTAGGTGGTTTCCCAGCCCTCGGAAGCAGTTGGTCTCCATGCATGCATCTTGGGGAGCCATCCCACAGACAGAGCTCCAGAATCAAAAGGGAAGCTTGCTGTCTCTGCTGGGGTCTCAGGAATCACAGGGGCTTTCAGGAGCAGAAATATTCCAGGGGGTAGGATGTGGTGGGAAGATGGGGGCTTTTGTGTCTCCTGGAGATTTGGGAGTGATAGGCGGCACTCCACGGACACCTTTGTGCACCTACCTTTTGACTTCTAAAGAATCATTTCCTTAGAATAAGTCTGAAATTCTCTGCCGGGTGCTGTGGCCCCTGCACCCTCCACCTCCCTGCCCTCCTCTGGGCTACTCTAGGGGGTGACCCTATAGGCCCTTCTTCCTGGTTCAGGCCATGAGAGGCTCCAGCAGGGGCTGGTGAGGGGCAGGGGGATTTCTCAGGTCCCTCTCGGGTTCTGCAGTGCAGCTTGAAACCAGGGTTCCAGTGGCTTGGAACCAACCAGTGTGGTTGGTTCTCTCCACACCTCTGTAACAGCTCTTTCATTGAATCTTTTTTCTTTGAATCACATGGGGGTCAATTCTGCTTCTAAGACCCTGACAGAGGCATGGGTTTACCACCTTGAGTGTCATAAGGGCTTCTGTGATTATTTCAAGTGGATTCCCGAGCTCAGACCGACTGACCCACCATTGATGAAGCTCGTGCGGTTGACCAACAACCTGGACAGCACTGGCTTCTCTAAACCTGTAGGTGTTGGAAGCGACACCTTGAAGCTCTACTTTGCTCTCTTTCTGTGATCGCCAAGCTGCACTGCAGGTTCCCCGTGGCGGTGGTGGCCCTAGGACACACCTGACAATGTCTCTCTGGAGATAGTGTTAATTTTCTCCCAAATGGGAAGGGTTGGCTCTACTGGTTCCTAAGGGGTTGTGGCCAGGGGTTCAGCTACACATTTCACAAGTCATGGGACAGACTCTTGGGACAAAAAAAGTCACCTAGCCCCATGGGGTAATTAATGTTTCATGTCTGTGACCAAAACACCAGAGGTGAATAACCTGGAAGAAGAAAGATTTATTTCGGCTCCCGATTTCAGAGGTTCCAGTCTGTGGTCGACTGACTCCACTGCTTTGGGCCTGATGTGAGGCAGAGCATCATGGCGGAAGGGCATAGGAGAGGAGGAAGGCTGTCCGCTCAAGGCAGCCAGGAAGCAGGGAGAGGGGCAGGCGGTGAAGGGCCTGGTCATGCCCCGAGCTTCCTCCCACCCTGCCCCACCACCTCCCTGAAGTCCACTCAGATTATTCATCTACCAAGTAGATTGATCCACCAAGGAGGCTGACCTTTCGTGACCAGAGAAGTGATCTTTACTAAGAAGCCATCCAGGGGATCCAGCCTTCAACATGGGGACTTTGGGGCAGATTCTGGGCCCACACCACAGCACCCTGTGTGCTGAGGTGGGGGTCCCTGGGTTATGTGCTTGCTGCTCAGGCCTCAGTGGATGCAGAGCTGGGCATCTTCACTCCATGTGTTGACCTCCTGACTGGCTGGTTGTCCTTCCTTGGCTGGGATCATCAGCTTGTGTCCTTTAGCCAGTGACCTGGGATTCGGCAGACCCAGGCTCCCAGCAGGCCATTCAGGTTTTCTCATCCTGATGATTCTCCCATGAACCTTGTGAGGGGTGTCTCTCCTTGCCCTGTGTACCTGCTGAGTTTCAGTGGACCTCAGATGGGACAGTGGGCAGGGCAGGATGGGAAAGAGCATCAGGTGCCAGGTCAGTCAAACTGAAGGGTGTTCCAGGGCTTCAGGGCAGGGATTCACCAACCAGGGAAAGAGGCCACTGGCTGGTGACATATGGTGGAGGACAGCCTCAGGTGGGCAGCTCATCCTTGGTCTGGAGTCTACATAGCATACTCGTTAGATTTGGAAGAACCTGTCTTTCTGGGGCTACTTACCACTCACTGGTAATGTTTACTTTGGTCGAAAGACCTCAGTTTACTTACCTATTAAAAAAAAAAGTAAGATAATAATTCTTGCTTCAATAATGTATTGCCATATAAGAACCCACCCCACACTGAGTGGTTACAAACAACCATGGTCTATTAATGCTCACAATTCTATTAGCTGAGCACGTGGTATCTGCTGGGATCAGTCACATGGCTTCATTTACATGGTGGCTGGATTATAGGGGGAGGTCCAACAGGGCTTTGCTTACCTGCCTGGTGTCTCCGGGCACCTTCCTGTGACCTCTCAGTCCTCATGCTGGTTTGGGCTTCCTCACAACATGGTGGTCTCAGGGGGATCAGACATCTGACATGGAACCTGGCTGCAGATAGGGAAAGGTAGAAGCTGCCTGTCTTCTTTAGACTCAGGCTTGGGAGTCTCAGAACATTCTTTCCACTGCATTCTGTGGCAAGTTCAGGCAAGACTAGACTCAAGGCATGGGTAACTAGGCTGTACCTTTTGGTGGCAGGAGCTGCTGGTGTTTCAGGGAGTGGGGGAATCCATGGCGGCCGTCTCTGGAAATCCTCTGCTGCAGTTCCATCTCCTAAGACCATTGCTAGAAGTGAGCGATGTGATGTACCCCGTGCGTGTGGCTAACAGAAGCTGGCTGTTGTTGAAGGGTGTTATCAAGAGGGGGTGGGGGTGTTGGTCTCCTATTCTCGAGGCTGCTGGTTTTGGTGGGCACCTTCCCAGCACATTAGTTTCTTCCCTAATGTCACCAGTGCTATCTCTGACTCAGGTCTTCGGAGGTAACGGTACCAGTAATGCCGACTCCGATGGAGGGCTTTCCATGCACCAGCTGCTTCACGTAGATGAGCATATTCACTCCTCACCACGACCCTTGGAGGTAGGTCCTGTCATGACTTCCCCTTCACAGATGAGGAAACTGACTTACCATGAGGTGGAGTGGTTTAGATGAGTGGACCCAGCTAAGAATGGCAGAGCCAGGACCTGGACCCTCGGCAAGCTGCTGCTATGGTCTGAGATCAACCACTGGATAATAGGTGGCCACACATTTCAGGGCTGTAAGTGATAAA
Organism: Sciurus carolinensis; assembly: GCF_902686445.1. Classification (NCBI taxonomy): domain Eukaryota; kingdom Metazoa; phylum Chordata; class Mammalia; order Rodentia; family Sciuridae; genus Sciurus; species Sciurus carolinensis. Next base: position 41,023 of record NW_025920330.1, read on the forward strand.
CATTTACCACCTCACTGTTTCTCTGGGTCAGAAATCTGGGAGTAGCTTAGCTGGGCCTCTGGCTCAGGGGCCATCCCTGGCTGCAATCTGTGCACCAGCCAGGGTAACATACACATCATGACTTGGTTTTCCCTGCCATCGTCTATTCATTAGAAATAAGTTACTAGGTCTAGCTCTTCAGGGACAGGAACCACTCCAGGGCCTGGATACCCTCGGTGGGGGACAATGGAGCCACTTGGTGGTGGCCATCTTGGCGGCACCCTCCTGCCATAGCTCCACTGCCCTCCGTGAGAGCTGGCCCTGCTTACATACCCTGGCTTTCTTTTATGTATTCCTCACCACGTCCTCAAAGGCCAGGGAGAAGCCCTGAGTGTCCCACCGAGCTGCTCAGCTCTGGTCCCCGATTTGCAGGAGACAACGAGCTGACACAGAGACTGTTGATCCAGGGTGTGGATGACTCAGTGGCCAGAGAGGATCTCCCAGAGAGGGAGGGGGCACCCCAAAAAATGAGCAGCGTTCAGAGAAAGAGCCGAGCAGGTGGAGAAGTGAAGGGCGGCCAGAGCTCCTGGGTTTGTGGGGACTCGTGGGTGACAGGCCCGTGTTCTCCCGTTCAGGGGCCGGTTGGCTTAGGTCTCAGGAGGGAGGTGGGAGGTTTTTATTAAAGTGACCGGAAGATGGAGAAATGCACTGGGCACTAATCCTTCCCAGGGTGAGTGTGGATCCTGTCGCTTCAGGACAAGGGGGTTGCTCACACCAAGGTGGTCATGGCTCGGGGAAGTCATGGCCTCTTCCTGAGCCCCTGCACCCCCAGAGCTGGTGTCCAGCTGGGAACCACGGAAGGAGGGGCCTGTGTGTGCGGGGGTGTGGGAAGCTTGGGGACCACAGCAGGGGATGTTCCCAGGAGGCCACCCACAAACAGTAAGGACACCAGTTCCTGCTTCTGCCTTTACCTGTGCAAAGGCTCTCTGATCTAGAACTTTCCCAGTGAGTGGGAGGAGTCTTGCAGTCATCTGTCTTGCCTGCTAACTTGGTCACAGGAGGAACATGTGGGGAATGAACTTGGTAAGCGTCACTGGTGGCCAATAGTTCTGTCCCCAGGGGAGGAGTGGACACCATGTGAACATGGGCAGTGTGTCCTGCAGAGAACAGTAAAAGCAACAACAGTTGGGTGTGTGATCTTCACGATAGGCCTTGGGCAGTGACCATACCACAGACTGTCCCTGATTACATGGGAGGAGCCTCGGGCAGTGACCATACCACAGATTGTCCCTGATTACATGGGAGTAAACTGAGCTAGAGAAGAGAGCCGGCTTGCTCAAGGATGTGATACTGAGAAGTGTCTCTAGCAGGGGTTCAGGTGTCGCTGCCTCAGACTCCAGGGCTGCTGACCACTGAGTTAGGACTCCCCCACCTTATTCCTGCCTGGGTATGTTTGGGTGGGATTGGCAAATCTGTCCACCAAGCTGGGCCCTTGCCACCTTTGCCCAAAGCTGGGCATGCCCACACAATTGCCCACTCTTACCACCTTGGCCCTTAGAAGGTGGCATTGCAGGGCTCAGGGTGACCTCAGCAAGGACAGACTGGCCACAGAGGCCACAGGGTGCAGCCAGGGCATCAGGAAATATCTGTGCAAGGAACGTCTGGAGGTTGCTTGCTTCCATCTTCACAGGGGCAGTTTGCACTTGAGTGGAGCTTTGCTCGACAGCATAGCGGCTCTCAGTCCATGAGGGTGGGCATTCCCCGTGGGTCCCAGCTCCCTGCACCCTGGACCTGGTTCCCTCCTTCCTCACCCCATGCTGGCTGAGGCCTCCCCTCTCCACCCACCATGCAGCTGAGACCTGTCCTGCTGCCCTCTCGGGTGAGGGTGCAGATTCTGGGGTGGAAGAGGGGCAAGGAAGAGGATGTGGCCTTCCTGGTGATTCCTCTCATGTCCCCGGTTCCTGCAAAGCTGCCTGGGAATCAGTCTGGGACAAGAGAAGACCAAGTTGGTGAGAATATTCAGACACCAGACCCATGGGGGATCCATCCAGCATTTTTGGCAAGTATTGGAGGGTTTACTGAAAGATGAGAGGAGAGGGAAGGAGAGGAGAGAGGGAAGAGAGAGAGAGAGAGAGAGAGAGAGAGAGAGAGAGAGAGAGAGTGAGAACAAAGCAGATAATCTACCCTGGACCTCTGCCCTCACTAGATCACTATGCGAAGACCTCAAACAACAGAGAAACACACACACACACACACACAGAGGCACACACACTGATTTCATCTCTTCTGCTGGGCTGTGAACTCCAGGTAGTCCAAATAGACATCTGATTGTGTGTCTCACCTCTTCCAGGAACAGTGAAATGGAGCATTTGGGTCCAAAATGGCCCCAGCAGGTGTGGGAGGTATGGTTGATTTTCACACAGATCACAAACATATTCTGGAGGAATCTTCCCTGGTAGACAATATTTCCTGGTGTCATCCCCACCTGTGACGACCCTCTCTCCCTCTCCCTTGCCACCCACACAGCGGGGACATCACCAAGTGTCTATGGCTCTTCCCTCGGCCATCCGTCCCGCGGCCCAGGTCCTACCTGCAGACATGCACAGTGAACAGTGTGCACAGCTCACTCTGCACACACCTAAACACTGGTAAACACAGTGTCCAGATGCACAAAGACAGGCCATGCACACACATGCACACGTGCACACACGCGCATTGGCCACAAGTAATCCACACATGACTAATTGCTCCATCCTGTGCGTGTGTGTGTGTGTGTGTGTGTGTGTGTGTCCCAGAAAGACCCCAGCAGACACACGCTGGTCAGCCACCACTTGAATTAGCACCAGAGGATTATGGAACCCTGGGCCATTAATCTAGGTGATAAACAGGACTCAGAAGGCATATTTGCACCCGAAATTGAAAAGATTAGGCCATATTTGTCAAATGGTAGGGTTTTATCGCCTCCACGGCAGATACTGTTAAATATTCATGAGCTGCGTAAGTGGGAGAATCCCAGCTAGACTGGTTGGCTTTCAGCTGCAGAGGGAGAGAGGGGAGATTTATCTGGACTCAGCAAGGGATGAAAGGTACGGGATTGTGTCCACTGCTTGCTGGGCACAGCATTGGGGGAGGGACTGGGAGGGGCCTCCTGGACTTCTTTGTGAAGGAGGAGGGGGCTCGTCCGGTCACCCAGGCAGGGTGCTGTGGGAGAGGATGAGGTGGTGGCCCCTCACGGGCTCTTGCCTTGCTGCATTGTGGGTGGTTTCTACTTGTGTGCTGCCCCCCAATAATGGGGAGCTTCCCAAGTAGCGCATTGAACTTATATGGCTCCCCACCTTCCCGTGCCCCACAACAGGACAGAGTCAGCAGAATTGAGTGGAGGCTCTAATCCCTCCTCTGGACATGTCCCAGTGAAGAAAGAGAAGAGCAAGGATTTCACCTACAGATCCTGGGGCTGGTGCTAAGGCTGTTCCAGAAGCTAGTCTGGGCATATGAATATTGATTCAGAGAAGGAGTCTGGGGTCCAAGAGACCCACACACAAATCCTGGATCCATCACTTCATGGTCATGAGGGCTGGAAATGTCACTTCCTGGACCCTGTGCCTCCACTTCTTCATCTGGAAAAGGGATTCAATGACAATAACTCTCGCTTCCCTGAGTTGTTGGAGGATTCAATCCAGCTCTTGGTGCCTGGCACTCAGTAAGTGCACAATAAATGTCAACCATGACTATAGCAAGATTGTGATTTATAGAGGGCCACTTTAGTGCCAATCACCACACTCAACAGGGCAAAAATCAGATGGCAAAGCTCTGCTGTCCAATAGGGTCATGGCCAGCCTTTGAAGCTAAATGAGTTTTTAAAATTTAAAAATTCAATTCCTCCATGTCACTCATGACATCCCAACTGCCCAGGAGCTGGGTGGCTGCCATATTGGACAGCACAGATGGGGGACTTTCCATTGCTGTGGAAAGTTTCTGACCACAGCACCGTGGGTGATCCAGCCCAGGAGGGGTCTCCTGCAGGGGCCCTGCCTGGCTCAGCTCAGCTGCATTCGGTTTGAACCTGGGAGGGAATGTTTGTCAGCACAGTGAACCCAGCTTCTTTCCCAGGGGACTCGTCGAAGCCCTTGGTATGTCATGGGTGCCATGAATACAGGATGTAGAATTCCTCAGGGGACTTGGCCACGGGGTGTGTCATGGGGGTTGGGCTCCCTGGGATGCAGTTTGGGATATGCAGCCATAACACCCACACCCACCCCAGAAGGTATTCGTGGCTGATTTTGGCCACAAAGAGTCCTTTCCGTGAACACGTACCCAGAGCTGCAGAGGACGGCGTCGGGGCCATGCACACCAGGCCACTGTGCTGTGTCCAGGGAGGAGTCCACTCCCTGCCCGAGGGCTCTCTCTGACTGTGGGAGAGATGGTCCCTAACCAAGGGCAGATCAATCCTGGGCCTTCCCCCTCCTGTGGGCAGGATCCTCCTACCTCAGCCTCCATAGCAGGTGTGGACCACCCCGCCTGGCTCATACAGGTTTTAAATCCTGCCTAAGGTCACACAGTGGGTGATCTGGTCCGCTGGCACTTACACTCAATGCAAAACCCCTGTTATCTCTGCCTCCTGGTTTGAGGCTTGGGGAAGGAGGGAAGATACTGGGAACATCAAAAAGCCCACATCCACTTGTCTGCAGGCCATTAGGAAAGCAGATGGCCCACTGTGAACCTGTCTACACTAGAGCAGCATCAACATGTGAAAGCCCCCACCCCATTTTCTCTCCTCTTTTGGGCTGTGAGCTCCAGATTTTCCATACAGACCTGCCCAGATGCTCCTCACAGGGCCCAGAAATGTAGAGCATTTGAAATCAAAATGGCCCCAGAGGAATGGGATATGCCCTTGCTTTCCAGACAGACCACAAACATTCCAGAGGAATGGCCCCTTGTAGACAGTATTTCCTTTGGTCTTCCTTCACCATGACTGTTTCCCCTCCATTACCACCTAGGAAGTGGGGGATCAGATGACATATTTAACTGGTTTCTGTATTCCCCTCCCCCAACAGGTGCACAGAGGAGAGAAGGAGTGGGGGAGGGAAAGAGAGGGAGGAGGGACCCACTAAGGACTGTCCCCCACCCCCAAGTCATGGCCCCATCCCTCCTCCTCCATCCAGGGTCCCAGCCCCAGGTCCTCGGAGTCCTGTCCCCAGGTTTAGAGGACAGGCAAGGGAGCAGAACAGAAAGGCAACTCAGAGTGGGAAATGTGTATTCCTCCTGGTGACACAGCGACTCCCTCGCTGGCAAAACATGCCTTGATCTATTTCCCCTGGTAGTGATTTCAACAACAATAACAGATCCATCACTTCCATAACAGGCCACGGAGGAGGGTGGGGTTTGTTTTTCTTCTGGTGTGGACAGAATGCTCTGTATTCTCTTCTTGTTTGGGAAGACTCCTGCCGGAGGAGCCCAGCCTGGCTCCAGGAGGGAGCCGGTGCAAGGGACAGGGGTGACCAGGTGTCAGAGGGAGCGTGCTGACCCCACTGGGTCTCTGACCCTGAGCCCAGGTTGACTCAGCTTTCTCCTCTCTAAAATGGGGAGAATCCCCCAGCAAAAAGAGAGGGAGCAGACAGCAACAGGCGGCCTTGGGAGCCAAAAACAGTGCCCCAGTGTTCTCAGTCATGAAAATGAAACTGAGCTGAGCTTTGTGCCAGGCCTCGCTAGCACCTGGGTGAACAGTCTTAGATTTCCTGTTCTGGGCACTTGCCTCTTGCTGGGTGTTTTGACACTTCTGATCTTTAGGATCTTCCACTTAAGCCTCTCCATCCATTTCCCACACAATGAAATGGAGGTTCAGAGAGGGTAGGTGACTTGCCCAAGATCACACAGTGTGCGCCGGGTGCTATCAGGATCTAAATGCAGGTGGCTCTGAATCCAGACCTTGCCCCTGGTCCAGCATCTCCTGGAAACCTGATCAAAATGTGAAATCTCAGGTCTTGTCCCGGATGTACTGAATCCTGAACTCAGGTTGGGCCCAGCCCTCTACTTATTAGCCCCCTGGGCAGTTCCTGGGGACAGCTGCGGCCAAGAACTCAGACACCACCACTGGCTGGCAGCCTGTGGAGCTCTGACCACACTTGCGTCCACTCCACGAGGCCTGTGCCTCTCCTCAGTCTCCATCTGCAGAATGGGCACCATGGGGTGTCTCTGCCCAGCCTGCCACCTGGAGCGTTTCCCTCGAAGGACCTGGAGGTGACACAGCACCAGCAGCAGGGTATTGATGGTGTGCTGTGTGCCAGGCCATGCTGAGGGATCTGATGTCATCACATCTTGGCTTCGACCGCGTGGGGTGGGAGCTGTCCTGCAGAGAAGGAAGAGGCTCAGAGACGGGGGTCCTTTGCTACCAAGGGGCTTCAGGTGGGGCTGGTCCCCATAACCCCTGCACCTGGTGGCTTTTGCTGGACAAGGCGCTAGGCTGAGCCAGCGGTAGGGGTTCCCACATCTCCTGGGGGCAGATGAGCAACCCGGGGATGATGCGTGTTCGTGCGTGTTCCTGCACAGGCGTGTGCTGGCCTGCCCAACGTGCTTCTCCATGAACCTGGTCCCCACTCTCGAGGAAGCCCTGAGGCAGAGATTCCAAGCGGCTCAGCCCCTGGACTCCCAGCCCAAGGCCACCTGTCCCCTGGGCCGAGGTTGAAGCAGAAGACTTACTCTGCATGTGAAGCCTGGACAGGGACCCAGGGCCAGGACCCATGTGCAGACTCAGGCCAGGGAGGCTCAGGTCGGCTGCCATGGCCAAGCTTGCTGATCCTCTGCCAGTTTCTCCACTGCCCTTGGGAGTGGGCCTTCTGGCTGATCTTTGCCCTCAGCTGTCCCTCATGTGGGGAATGTGAAGAGGAGGAATTCCCTTTGTCCTCTAAAGACAATCCCTTGTAATTAAGCAGGAGCGGACCTCTGGGCTTCTGCTCCAGAACCCCAGGGAGCGAGGGGTCGGCAGATCTACCCGAGGGCCACTCCAGGGCATGGCCTGTCTGTAAGGTGTCCCCGGTGCCTGGCACTGCCCATCCTTACACATCTTGTCCTCACCCCCCAGTCGTAGAGCTGGGTATCCTAGCCGAGGGCCTCAGGCTGCCACACAAAGATGCTGATCATCTGACCTTGGCCAGGGACGTGTGTCAGCCTGGTCTGGACAAAGGCTCCACAGGCAGGGACAGGCACAGTCACAGGTGGGGACCCCAGGAGGTGGGAAAGCAAGCCTTGTCCTTCCCTGTGGGTAGGTTTGGGCCCAGTGGCTGCAGCTGTGTCCTGGGGTCCACACAGTCTGGAGCCCCTGACTGATTAGCAGATAAATACCTGGACCGTTGCCAAATTGCTCTTGACCTTCAGATGCATCTCTCCTGCTCGGGGCTTGGTTTCCACATCTGCATAGTGATGGTGACTTTTTCAGGTCCTGTGTCCATCCAGCCTCTGTGTTTCACCTCCTCTTAGGAGGACAAGGAAGGCTCAGGGGCCAGGGTCCGATGGAGGAGTGGAGAGTGGAGAGGAGCCAGGGAGCCCGGGGCCCTTGGCCCAGATGGCCCAGGGAAAGGATGAGAAGGTACCATGGGACAGTAGTCAAGAGGGGAGGCTGGAGGCGGGGAGGGGAGAAGACAAAGGGCAGCCTCCAATGACGGAGGCAGATGGGGAGGAATGGCCCCCGGTGGGCCTGAGAAGCCTGGCCAGCCACAATCATGGGCCCAGCAGTGGTGTGTGGTGTCACCAGCAGAACTCGGGCTTGCCTGGAGAATGAACTGGCCGGCTAATGAGCTCAGAATTCAAGGGATGTCTAGCGCTGATTCTACTCCCCAGAGCAACTGGGCCACAGCAAGCCCAGCCAGGAGGTGCAGCTGGGCTCCCGCGTGGGGCTCAGCCAGCTGGTCAGCTGCCAGCAGGGGCTTGGGGCCAGGCCCGTGACATTCTGTCAGTCTGCTGGCCACCCTGTGCCCTGCTGCCTCCGGCCTGGGGAGGGCCTGCCAGAGGGCTTCCCATGGCTGCATCCCCACAACACCTGCCATGACAGCCCTGTGCTCACCTGCATGGCAAATCAGCCCCGTGGCTTCCCTGTGCCTAAACACAGGTGGCTGATGGCATCTTCACAGTGGTCCATGGTGACAATGACGATGATAACACAGTGAGCGACTCGAACAGTGGCAATGGCGTTGGCGACGGCACTCCCCTGTCCTCACCTCCTGGAACCTCATGGGAAGACCCAGCTCCCCACCTTGGGGTCACTGACATTTGGGACCAAATAATACTGTGCTGTCTCATGTGGGTGATGCCTCACCAGACACCAGCAGCACCCACTTGAGACAATCCAAGTGCCTCCAGAGACAGACAAAGGGCCCCTGGTGGGGAGCCACTGGTCCCATCCTGGTATAGGGACAAGGATTCTGAGGCTCAGAGCGGTGGCCCCTATGGGCCCCATAGGACCGTGGTGGACCTGTCTTCAGCCTCCCCCATGCCCACCGGCCACCAGGGTGGCTTATTTTTGGATGGAGTCCCGGGTCCTTCTCTGCATATGCTCACAGAATGAAGGTCACACCCCACACACACCCGCCCAACTTGCTTTTCTGGTTTAGCCACCAGGCGCATATCTGGTGGGGTGGGAAAAGCTACCCATTGGTGTCTATGGCTTGACAGCTTTTGTGAACACACACACACACAGACACACACACACACACACACACACACACACATATCAGAATGTGCACAGAAATGCTGCAGAAGGAAATGTTCAGTTGTGATGGGCGATTCCTTCTGAGGCACTGGGCTGGAGCGCCCGGAGCAGGCGACCGGGATGCCAAATTTACATGGAGAGTTTTTTTTTTTTAATTAAAAAGTCAATCAAGTATTTCTTTTTAATTTTAAAACTGATGAAACAGGAGCCAGGGTGCAGCTCAGTGTCAAGCACTGGCCTAGCAGTGCCAGGCTGTGGGTTCCATCCCCAGCACTGTAAAAACAGGAAGGAAGCCAATCTACAGGTAACACAGCATGCCCACCCTCTCTGACAGTCCCTACCACAGCGTGCATTTTACAACTGCAAGGTCCTCTGCAGGGTGGGCGGACCTGACTCCCAGGTGTTGGTCAGTGTGCCTCATGGCTAAACCAGGAACGGGCGCAACCAGGAGCTCCTAAAGCTCATACTCAAGGCTGGACGCCCCAGGGTAGGGCTCTGGGGTTTTTCTGGGGCTCAGCCTCCGCAGAAGCACTTTATGGCATTATCTCATTTAATTATCTGCAACACCCTGAGCGGCTGTGACTCTGGTCCCACCATATGAATTAGGTGTGTGTGTGTGCATGTGTGCAACACAGGCGATCAGTCACCACTGGAGAGGTGTTAAAGAACAATTAGTTCTGAACTCAGACTTTCTCCCTCAGTGAAGGGAGTGAGAGAAAATGGAAGAGATAGGAACCCTCTCCCTGTGGGAGCCTCCAGCAGGGGACCCAGGAGTCCCCTGGGAATCAGGTTATAAGGCAGACTCTGCAGGGGTTGGGGAGACCCAGAGGGAGGAATTTGTGCTGAGCAAATTGTGGCAGCAGGAGGACCCCTGGCCATGGATGCTCGGGCTCCTGATGCATCTGAACACCCCCACCAGGGATGCTGCAGCCCAGGACCAGCCAGGATCTGGAGCTGCATGCTCCCACGTGGGATGGCTGCTGGTTCTATGGGTGACCACACATCCCAGGCAGCCACTGAACCCTCGAAGTGTGGCCAGTGTGAGCTGACGTGCTTTGAGTGCAAAACACACACGGGGTTCCCAGGACTTAGTATAAAAAAGAGAATGCAACATGTTTAAGTAGCAGCTTTTAATATTTGTTGGAGGTTGAAGTAATATTTTGGAGAGATCAGGTTACACAAAATAGATGATTAAATGATTCTTCATTTCATCTGTTTCTTTTTGCTTTCTCAAGATGAGGCTACCTGAAATTTACAGTTCTATTTGTGACTTGCATTTTATTTCTTTGGGCTAGAGTGTTGGAGGAAGATGGCATACAGGAAGTGATCAGAGTCACAGGAGGAGAATGGTCTGATAGTCGGTCAACAAACAGTCCTTAAAAATACATTCCAGTGTTTGAGGTGAGCCAAACAGCCAGAGTAGAATAAACCGGATGAGTGTAGATGATCCTGAAAGCATAGTGAGGGGGTTTCTGGGAGGAAGAAGAGGGCAACACTGCTCCAGAGGTTGCTGGGGTTGTGAGGCTATCTTCCCAGCCTGGCAGCAGGCTGAGGCAGTCACATGACAAAGCTGGTGATTTCCCCTGGTCCAGGAACTGGGCTCAGTGTCTTACATTGAAAAATCACCTGGACAACCCACCAGGTAGGGACTGACAACCAAAACGTGCAGAAAGCTGCTCAGAGAGGTGAGCTTGCTCAGCAAGGAAGCAGGCTAACAGGGACTTGAACCCAGCTCTGCTGCCAGGGTCCAGCCCTAGCAGGAGTCCATGGGTTCCATACAGGCAAACAGGGTGCAGGGAGACAGCGTCGGTGATGGATGGAGAATGAAAGAAACAGATTCTAGTTCTGGTGCAATCACTCCCACTTTATTCTGGGGAAGGCTGGATTTATATACATTTTTCTTCAGGCTATAATGGCAGTCTTGTGGTTAATGAAATTAAAGAAGTTTCCAAAGCATAGGCAGAAAACAGCAACCTTACAGATTATCCTTACCTAATCACAATTGTTTTAAGAATATCTAACTACGTCAATGAGCTAATACAATGTTTATTTCCTTAATATCTAAACTCTATGTGACCTAAGACTATTCTTATTACTCTCACGGTTAAAGTGATAGATAAGTAATCTCATTTGACCATCTCTACTAGGTCCATCTGGTTAATATCTAAATTGCTGAGTTAAGGGCTACAGGAGGGCAGCGGTCACAGTGGTTCTCGTGACCAAGTTTTTTTACTGAATAGATTACCTTGTCTTATGTAGCTCTTTTTTTCCAGAACAGGGCATAATGCACCAACGTATATTATAGGGGTGACCTATTCTTTGTAGGAAGGAAGGAATGTTGTGGAACCTTATTCTCTTACCTCACCACCACACATAAACAAAACCATCGTTAGAATTTAACCAGCCTGTTGGAGACAAAGGCAGATCTATATCTATTTTCTCCAGAGGCTTTCAAGGACTCATTGCATGGTTGCAACATTATTTTTAACTTTGTTAGTGGTAAAGTCCCATTGTTTTTCAGATTGTAGGTAATATTTTCTGGAATTTTTGTTGTATTCCCCTCATCTCCTTAAGCAATCTGTTCAGACTGAAATGAGTAATATATTATCAGAAAAACACAGCAGAAAAAACACCATGCTCCGGAGCAAAACATCCAGCAATTCCCTTTAGGATGAGCCTTTGCAATCATCCTCCAGAGGATCTTTGTCAAGCACTGGATGGAATTCCGGACGCCCCCGCACTCTGCCTCACTCAGGAATCCTGTGCTTAATGGAGAGGAGACACCTCTTCTCCTTGCTGTGGGAAGGCAAGGGTGCATTGTGCTGAGCAAATCCAGGAGTACAGAGACCCCTCTCTGAAGGGTGGATGGGGCTACTTAATTTCTGCCACCCGCTGAGGGCAACCTTGGCTCCTAAACCCCCTCCTCCAACCCCAGCTAATGTCATTGGGAATGTGACCGGACTCAGCTTTAAGCAAGTCCAATCCCATCTTCTCCTGGCCCCTGGGGCTATGGTTGGCTCTTGGGGTGGAGCCTCCAGGACAAGAGCAAAGCTGGAACCTCTGGTCACCTCCTCTGTCCCCTTACCCCCTCCTGCCACCCTCCCTCTCTGGCTGGGGTCCCAAGCCCCCTTGGCCTCCGTGCAATCTCAGGTCTCGCCAAGCTATCCCCGTGTGACAAACAGGTGATTTTGCTACTGAGGACTAAATGAGACCCAGAGGGCAAGAGTGACCAGTAGCTGGTTAGAGGCACGAGGCACGTGTGTCACGATCATGTCTGGCCATGTGCTCTGCCTGGGGTCCAGAGGAGAGGGTAAGGGGCCCTGTTTCCTGCTCAGTTGCCTTCTGCTCCTCCCCAGCCACTGTCTGGTCCTGGTCCCCTTCCAGTTCCTAGATGGTACCTATCCCTGTCCAGGCTGGACAGGCCACACAGGCAACTTCTCACTGGATGAGGAGGGAGCAGAATGAGCGAGTGCATGTGAGCACCTGGCACAACCGTGTGAAGGAGCGTGATGGGCGGGCGGGAGCTGATCTGCAGAGAGGCAGCTGGAAAGAAAGGAGATGGTAAAGGGAGAGGCAGTGGGATTGGGGGAAGGAGGCAGAAGAGAGGAGGATTGGAGATGGAGAAGCCTAGCAGGAGGTAGAGGGGAGGGAGGAGGAGGAATCAGGAAGAGGGGCAAGGCAGGGTCCTGGGGACGATGGTGGAAGGGAGATGCCAGGTGAGCTGTGGCCAGGGAGCGCTGGGTCTCCATATCGCCAGGACACCTGCTGTGTAATGCAGAGTGAGAATCTGCCTTCTTTGGACCTCCCTGTGGCCCACCTGCAGGAGGAGGGTAGAACAATGAGCCTGTTCTCTCTGCCCTCTGCTTGCTGAGAGAGGAAGAGAATGGATGCTGGGATGGGCCAGACATTTTCCGCTTTCCGGCTGGCCCTAAGCCAAAGCGTGACCCCCATCTGCCCAGCAGCTGCCTGCCCACAGTGGTCGGGACCTACATGGTGGGTCTACACAGATGGAGTGCGAGCAGGGCAAGGTCTGGGATGAGGGAAACGGAGGGGAGGGGGAGACAGAGGGCTGCTGGGGACCTGCCTGGGTCACAGGTCACCTGCTCTCTGAGGCTGTCCATCATATCCCATCTGGGGTGGGGGAATTCCAGGAGGCCACCCTGGGGAGGTGGGCCAGAGGTTAGCTTCAAAGGAGGCCCTGTCCCGCGCCTGTGACTTCCACCCGCCCAACAGGACCCTTGAAATCAGCCTCCTTCTACATAAACCCCTGGATTCGGCCAGGCACAGTAATCCCAGAGACTTGGGAGGCTGAGACAGGAGGATGGCGGTTTCAAAGCCAGCCTCAGCAACTTAGTGAGGCCCTGCCTCTAAATAAAATACAAAATAGGGCTGGAGATGTGGCTCCATGGGCAAGTGCTCCTGAGTTCAATCCCTGGTACCAAAAAAACAAAACAAAACAAAAAACCCAAAACCCCCCAAAACAAACCATGCACCCACATATTTGGAAGATACCGCATCTGTGGTGGGTGGAAGTCCAGGGTTGCCAGACGGGCACCTGGATGCTCTTGAACAGGAACTTATCTTCTGGGTGACCCGTGGGCTTTACAACATCTGGCCTGGGCACTGTCTGCCATGGTCCTGGCCCAGGGGAACCATGGTACAGGGTCCTAGGCAGGGGGCTGTGTAGGCAGGGTCATGGCTCTGAGAGGCCCAGAGGCAGAGGAGAAGGTGACTCCATTCAGGAGTCAGCAGGGAGACCAGGAAGCCTGGGAATGGCCTGTCCGTGTGTCCAGGCCAGCAGGCATGGGGGGCTCCAGGTCACCAGGAGGCAGGGAGGGTCCCGCAGGCTGGGTTGCTTCTTCTGGCCCATCACTGACTCCTCTCTGCTCTCTCCCTCTCCTGAGCCCTCTTCCTGCTGAGGGGCCAACCCGTCTGCTCTCCTCTCTCCCTTCCTCTTGGGTTCCAGCCATGTGCCTGGTCCTCCCAACCAGGCAGGCTGGTTGCCCCCCAACCTCTGCAGACCCCTCTCCTTCTCTTTCTCTCCGACGACTCTCGTACCTCCATGGCGCTCCGTCTTGATGTCTCTTCCTCTTTCTTTCCCCATTCAGCAGAGGTGCCCACCGTCTCCCTCGTGAGATCCAGCCCCCCACCTGGCACACTGTCTCCCTGACTCATGGTGCACCCAGATCTCCAAGGCACACATGGCAGCCATGGCTCGTGGGTCCCTGGGGAACCCACCAGCCTCCTTCTGCAGGCAGCAGATGGCCTGGATGGTCTCAAGCACACCCAGCTCCCAGCCGGGGGCACTGCACACAGTAGGTCTCCAGGGCTGGGCTGAAGTGGGATGGGTGCTGCTGCTGAGGCTCAATCCTGCCCTCCCTTCCTGACTGGATTCCTGTCCCAGCAGCACCTCCTGCCACCTCTGCGGTGGCACCTCATCCCTATTCCTGGGGCTCCAGCGCCCTCCCCCAGCCTGCATCTCCACTGGCCCAACAGCAGGAAGTCTCCTCCAGCAGCCATCCATCAGGGTGCGTGATGGGGAGGGAGGTCTGAGAACCAGCATCTGGGCTGTTAACCTCGGATGGGTTAGCCTCATGGGAAGCCTCCTTCTCCTCCCCTTCCCGGGTCTCGCAGGTGCACGGAATTTCCACCTGCCACTTCTCAGGGCTTTGTAGCTCAGGTGGGGACCCACATCCACCGTTAAGAAGGATGTTCAAAGTGACACCATCGTGGGCATTTATCCATGTTTGGATCTTTACAAAGCAATTGCTGCAGATCTAGCGTGCCACCTGATCCAGACCAGAACCACACAGAGCAGAGAGCCTGGTCCAGAGAACAGACTGGAGAGAACTGAGCCACCCCACCTGGACAGCGGTTGCCTCGGAGAGCGGGAGGCTCTGAAAGACTCAGGCAAACAAACAGGGAGCCCTTTCCTGGATCTTCCAAGTGTTTTTTAAAGCACATTTTATTTATTTATGTTTATTTTTTTTTCAGGATTTCCATCACACATTTAATTTCTTCTGTACAATTTTTATAAACTTGTTTTCTTTTCAAAATCATCAGATTTCCAGATTAAGTTCAGCACTGCACACTATGCCCTTGAAGTAAAATGAGGTTACCTGCTTTATTTGGATACCAAGTTCCCTTCCAGACAGCATTAAAATAAAAACAAGTAAGAATACACAGATAAAATCCAGTATAATTCAAATCCAACAATGAATAATTTCCCCCATATTGTTGCAAAATTCTTTCTACTGAAATGCTCTGCTACAATAATAAAAAGCATACATTACGTATAAAAGATACAAGTGTACTAAAAAGTGACAGAAGTGGACTAATAAATCCTTCAAAGCATATTATATAAATGACTAACCTTTAAAAACATTTCTGCTATAAAATGTAGGTCATATACATTTATAAATTGGCGGTTTTATTTCTAAAGCAGTGATGTGTGTGTTCAAATAGTTAGCTGTTCTGTACAGTGTAATATTAACTCACTTCAAACTACAGTAAGTTTGTCTTTCTTTCTATTAAAGTTGAATAAATTTATCTGATCAGCAGAGAAATCAAGCTTGAAAAATAAATATCTAAAAATCAAAGTAGAAAGTTTAGAATTATTGAAATGTAGCTATGAAATATGAAGAGAACTATCTATTTCACAATGGAGCTGAAGTCACCTCAAAACTTACGGGCTTGAATCTAAAACAGAAACAAATATTAAAATCCAAAGCAAACCACAAAGTTAGGTAGCAGTACAGAAGCAGGGAAAAACAACAACAACAACAACACATCCCTTCCCTCAGCGTGATGAGCACTAAGTTTTGCGGTCTTCCTTCATCTTGCAGAAGAGTGGTAAGGCCATTCAATGCTTAGTGAAAGTGAATACAGATGAAGCCAGATTTAGCCTGTCTTCTCTGCAACTTCAATTATGCTGTGTAAACAGCGTTTCATTCCAATAGGAGGAACAATGGAATTTGCTTATAAAAACTGATTAAAATAATCATTATTAAATGAAATAGGATAATTAATAACTCTGAAATGTTTTTAGAACTTTCCTGATGCTACTTGTAAAGTTAGCACTGCTATGTATTATTGCTTACATACAGTATAACATCATACCTTCTAACATAAAGCAGTACTGTGATTTGTTTGTACATATTTACAGATTCTTAAAAACAAGCTATAAAACATTACATATTTCAGACAATACAAATTAGCACATTGGTACTCACTTCAAAACAAATGGAATCATAACATTAATAAACATCATAAAGGAAGACTCACATGAAAGTCTTTGATTGTCAAGACATGTTTATATATAAACTCTGTGCAGAATTAAAGATTCAATCATAGGTACATCCTTACTTGATGAACCATATTTACAGCATGGTATTGCATAAAAAATAAAATAATGTTTACAGGATTTTATTTTTTTATTGGATTAAAGAAAGCAACAAACATAACAAGAAATGTTTGTCTGCTTTAGTTTGTTTCCTACCAAAGTTTAAGTGAAAAAAGGAAACATACGGTTTTTTATTTGCAGAATACAGCAAAAACAACTGGAAAATTATTTCCCTGAAATAAAGCAATTTGAAACAGAAAAGGTTTGAATTAAATTTGCAGACTCAAAAATTTCTCATTGATTATAATAGTGCTTCTTCAAGTAAATACATACTGTGAAAAAATGAGTTCTAGTTTAAAATGTTCGAAGATACGTAGTACTACAGTAATGCCTACTTTTAAAGTTTCCCAGCTTTTTTTAAACAGCCCTTTTAATACCCAAATTAATAAAGTGAAAGAAGTAGCTAAAGATCTAACCTCATTAGCACTTTACAAGTGTCTCAAATCTGTGGAAATGAAAGCCTGCCCTGAGCACAAGGCCTTTTCTATCTCTCAAGAGATACAATGACCCAATTGCTGGCATCTTCAGCCAGAGTGAAGAAGATGGATTTCTACCTTATCAGGTAGCACATCTGCATGTAGATGTAAAAAATTTAGGAGCCACTCAAATATTCTAAACCAAATGAAATATATGTGCAAAAAAATTTAAGTTAAAAAAGACACTTTTAGAAGATGTTCAAGAGATACTTTATCTAATATGATGTTTCCAATGCTCAAACATAAAAGTAGGACCTAAGTGAAAAAGCACACCTCATTCACACAGATCAAGGGTTTAAGGGTGTAAGAGCATGTTTTTATAGAACAATTTGTTCCCTGAGAGAAACAAGAAACATGAATTACAAAGGATATCTCATATCCTCCATGTTTCAATTTAAAGCAGCAGACAGCGCCACTTATTTTCTCTACTAATGCCCAGATAGAAATTAAACAATTTTCTGAACCAAAATGGGGAAACCCAAACTGTTGAGATGTTTATCATAGGATAATACAAGGTAAGTCTGGAAGGCATTTAGAATTTCACAGTAAGAGAGTGATGACTATACTTAAATGGTAAGTCGATAAGTTATGCCGGCTAAGTATCAGTTATCTGATAAATGCTTATAACCTAGTAGAAAAGTCTGCCATTATGTAGATTTAAATAAATGTGTTGAAGACAGGAATGCAACACCTGAAAATCTGCTTGCATAACTACCATTTTCAAAGGTCTTCCTTCCTAAGTTTATCCAAACTGCTCAGCAATAATCACATTCTTAAAACTGT
The DNA here is from genome assembly GCF_902686445.1 of Sciurus carolinensis. Taxonomy (NCBI): domain Eukaryota; kingdom Metazoa; phylum Chordata; class Mammalia; order Rodentia; family Sciuridae; genus Sciurus; species Sciurus carolinensis. The sequence continues at coordinate 58,364 of NW_025920330.1, forward strand.
GCCGGTGATGTTAAAACAAGCCAAAAATTTTACACAATATCAAAAACTGCATCAAGTTTCCAAAGGAACAAAATTTTTGATCAGACTAAAAAAAAATCAACTCAGGAAATAAATGCCTACTCTCATCAAAAGTACTATGAGAAAAATGCCTATCTAGGGTGAGCACAGTTCCATTTTTAACATCTCACCTGAAATAATTCTTCTTGCAGTTAAGTGATGCATAACACAACACACATCCCTCTTAAGGTCAATAATGGCAGAACTTAAAGAACTTAAAGAAGTCTAAAATTATTGAAAACTTTGGCAGCAAAGAAAGCTGTCAAATGGGAAAACTAGTATTTCAAACAAAGCTTAATAACCAAAGTGTAGAGGAAACCACATTAAACATAATTTATATTATTACCATAAAAAAAACAATATATTTAAAATAAATTAATACAAGTTAAGAATGTTAGGAGAGGATTTTTTTTGTTCCCTTTCTTTATGAGAACAGTCTTGGGATAACATTAAATAAGAGACAAAAATAATTTAAATGGATAACATATTCTATACTGAAGCAAAGAATGTAGACTTACAGGGCCAATATAAAAGTTAAAATCAACAGCATCATCTTCCAAGGATATTAATTTTAGGTTACCACTGGTGCTATATATCAGTACTAGCATTGTGACAAAGAGGGCGGAAATTTAAAATACAAAAACCAAAAAGGTGGAACAAATTAAAGAGGATGATAGCATCAATATGACTAATGTTACTCTCCAAAAATCAAAACTGTCTAATGTGTAACTCAAAACATCATTCTTCAGAAAAGCATATATTTAAAAGCACTATTTATTGTACCATGCTATATTATTTTAAGACAAAGTATTTAAAAAAAAATCATGGTATAAGGATAAAGTCTGTAGTTTATTTAGATTTTGAAATGCAACAAAAAATCTCCAGTCACTCATCTAGCTGAAAAAGAAATTGTAGTTACTGGAATTAGTAAACACTTTTGATTTGTAAAACTATAATGAGCAGTGTTCATTAAAAAGTAACTCAAGATAAAATAAGCAATTAAAAAGCCCATTTCTTGTTTCTCTGGATACTGTTTAATAATCCAAGAGTCTAGAAAGAGAAGGTTTAAACCAGATTTTACAGTTCCAAAGATATCCCAATTTCCTTTCATTGCCAAAAATTAAAATTGTCAATTATGAGATGATTATGACACAACCATATCAAACCTAAAAATCTAATTTTTTCACTTTGAGAAATCAAAAATACTAAATAGATTCTAAGTGCTCTATGTTAACTGACGTGTATATGTAAAGTAAAATACAATTAAACTTTAAAATGTGGAATATACATTTTGTGTAAGCATTATGTTCTTGGGAATGTAATCTACAGAATATTTTTTACTAAAACTTCAAAACCTTGATACTTGCACATGAAAAAATCATAAAAAATATCTAGGTACAACTGTACAAAGAAACTGACACCAATATGCATACTTCCATAGAGAAGTGAATACTTCAAGAGTTGTGTATTTTGGTAAAAGTTTTGAAAGTATGCATATTTTAAAAGTAATTAGGCTTTTAAATAGTGGATTCTTAAACTATCAGATTTTTATTACTTTTTTCTTCAAAAAAACACGTCAATATAATGCAAAATGAAAATCAAGGGTATATGGCATATCATTCTTTTTGAAAGGTGGTTTTTCCCCCCTATAGGACAAACTAATATATTTAAGCCATAATCTCTTGACATTTAAACTTTTAAGTTCACTCTGTAAAGTATACTCAGATTCCCTGCTGAAGTGCAATGACTATGCTGAAAAACTTAGAAACAGTATGAGTAAATTTCACACAATTACTAATCTCCTAAGAATGCACAATGTTATCAGTTAGGAAACAATTGTGTGAAAGTCTTTTTTTTTTCCTTTTTTTTATTTTTCCTTTTTTTCCTTTTTGGTGTAGGTGGAATAGCAAGTTTCTGAACTAAAACAAGTATATGCATTGCTTCTATAAAGGTGACAACATGTAAGGCAGTTCAAAGAATGTTGACTAACCAAACAAAATGCAGTTATGGGATTATCTTGCTATTCATATCAGCTTAACTTGTTATAATGCATTGCTCTTAATCTGTACAGCTCTCCATTTTACACAGAGTAACCCCACTCTTGATTAATGTGTTCTAAAGTGCCAGTATTATTTACACATTTTTTTTAGCCAAAAGTCTGGCCAGTTTGGCATCCACTGAAGATGTCATCCAAGCTCTATTATCACTTACATTCACCAAGGGAAATTCTGAAAATTCAGCACTTGTCTCTGGTCCCTGAAGGTTTACCTGTCCATTGGCAGTGCTAAATTGAGTAGCTATTCCAGCTCTGGATCCATGATATGGAGCACGGAAGGGCTGTTCAAAGGAGCTCATTTGGTAAGCTTGGTGGACAGGCTGAGCCTCAGCTTTCTTCTGAGAAGTAACTTGATCCAAAAAGTCCTATTTTGATGTGGCATAAGCATGGTTTGTTTCATCACCTGTAAAGGGAAATGAGTGCTGTGAATCACCAACTATTAGTGCAAAGTGGGACTTATCTGGAGTTGTTCTTAGTGGAGAATTCATTCCTGATCGAAAGCTATTGATGAGCCTGGCTGCATAGATTTGCGTGTCTATGGAAGAGAATGCTGGCTGATTTGGAAGGTCTGGTTATCAGTCACAAAGTTAAGGCTCAGGCTATTCAAATAGGCATTATTTTGGCTAGTTCTGTCCAAAGCCTGGTGCAGAAACTTTGAGTATTCCTGCAACATGTTGGCTTTATCTGATGAGGATGCTTGGGAGCTTGATCCAACATTCTCTGACTGGGTGACTTCAGGTACTTCTGAAGAATTTATTGATATGCTAGAAGTCACTTCAGTGTCTGCAACACTGAAGGAAATCTCATGCTGTCCATTAACTTTATGGGAATAATGATCCAACAAAGTCTGCAGTACCTCACCTGGAATAACATTTTTGTCATGAATACTCTTAATCTCCACATTCAGTGCTTGTGAATCTAATATGGATGCTGTGGTACTTTCGTTAGTGACACTTGCCACAGCTGCTTGTGTTACAGAGGCTGAGAAGCTATGGTACCCACATTCAGCGCATACTCCCTGCTGTTGTTGCTTGCTGCTTGAAGATACCGCTTCTTCTTCAAAAACTGCAAGGCATCATTATAATTAGTACTACTATGCACAGGTTTACTGGGCCCCTCTTGCAAGTTATCAACCTGATCAATGTCAGCAGTGCCTTCTGAGTCCAGCAAAGCTTGTTTATCCACAAGTTCAAATGCATACTTTGAAACTTTGCTCTCTTCATATGTGGATAAAGGTGAAATTGTTTGATTTTGCTCCAGTGACTGTTTCAAACTTCTCTTACTATTAATTTTTTTGAGAACCAACTTCGGTGGATGTATTTCTCCTGATGCGTCTTCTAAATGGGATCCCCCAATTGAAGAATGTGGCATTTCAACAGCATATTCTGCCACCATATACTCATCTTTTACTTTAGTACTTGAAGAATAAAGAGGCAAGTAATTGTTTTTGTCTTTCTTCAGGTCAGATTTATCCAAAGAACTTTCTTTGTCCATTCCAGATGATTTCTTCTCAGTTTTCTGCCTTTTCTATTTTGGCAGTTTTATCTTTTGGTGATGTAGCAAAGCCATAATCTTCTTCAGATGTCAGAAGGCCACCTTTGATGGCACATCTGTTTAGTTTTTTGTCACGATTTTCATGGCACATATGTTTATGTTTCAATACACAATCTGTTCTGGAAAAATACTGTAAACAGTATTCATGCTGGTAAGTTTTTTCTCCACTATAAGTTCTCTTATGCCTTTCCATATGATATTTTTGTATGAATCTCATAACGCATTCATCAAAGCAAAATGTTTTTTCACCAGTATGAATCCTCTCATGTCTCTGTAACAGGTACTTCTGTATGAAACACATGTCACATTGACTACATTGAAATGGTTTTTTGCCTGTATGAATGAAGACATGCCTCTGTAAGTGATAGTCTGTTCTAAAGGCAGCATTGCAGTGCTCACAAACATGAGATTTAGGGGTTTTCAAACCAAGTGATGCATCCTCATTTATTGTAAGAATTTTTGCAGGAGACCGTTGTTTCTGTTTCTTCTTTTCCTGTAAGTCTACTGGCTCTCTGATTTGTTTTTTGTCTCTCATTAGTTGTTTAGATACATCAGTAAAAGTAATTTCCTGCTTTACACTTATAGGGACAGTAAGTGCATACTGAAGTCCTTGAGGAAGTCTTTCATGTGCTTCCAACTGTTCTTCATCATTTGTCACTGTCTCCTCATGGACCATGAGTTCATCATGAGATATCATATCCTGTTGTCTCATTTCACTTTCTTGTGACACTTCATCAGCAGCAAGGATCTCTTGGTGTGGCATACTTTGATCCTGAAGTACTGACTCCTGCGGTTCTCCAGACACAGTAGACTGGCCAGACACTCCACCCATTACAACCATTGCCCTGGGAGACTGCATTTCATCTATGCCGCCACATTTAAGAAACAATCCTTCCAGTTTGTCATCAATGTTCATGCTTAAGTATAACTGCCTGAGACTAGGGTAAAAATGAAGACTTCAAGGAAGAGAATGCTGTAGAGTTTAAAAAGAAATCATTGTTGAGTTTCTATCTTTCACAGGCTTCAGAAACCCTCAATACCACCTTAATCACTTATGCCATCCAAATCCTCTATAAAATGTGTCAGGCAAATGCCCATCCCGCCAGATCACTTGACTGAATTTCCAAGCTGCTGATTGCTCCCCTCTATCCATGGGCAGGCGCTGATTCACATGGCCACCCACTGCAGGCGGTGGCAACTTCAACCTTCCTTGGGGCCTTGAGAGAAGGGGAAGGGGGGAGGGGAGAGTAATTTTACTGTGGCAGCTTTGGCAACAGCTCCCACCCCTGCGCTTTTCTCTTCTTCCTCCTCCTCCTTAAGGCACATTTTAAAATTAACTCTTTGTTTTCAAATGGCTGTTTACCCAGGCACCTGTGTCCAGACGTGACATATTGTACACCGATTTCACAGTCCTGTTTTGGAAAGAACTTTGTGTTTATGTTGCATTCGCTTTTGGAGGAGGTGATACATTCACCTGGTCTATAATTCAAAAAGTACCAAGAAAACAAAAAAAAGGAGACAGTGATATTGCCAGCTGTCACCCACCCCGGCCACCTGGCTCCTCTTCCTGGAGGGTAGTAGTACCTGGCTCTGGAAACTGAAGAACAAATGTACGCCCTTGAAAGCCATCTGCAAGGACTTCTAGAACAGCACAAGGCTCTCCTCCAGACTCCAAGAGGACTCAGTCCCTGTCTGAAGGTTGCGATTTCCCCAGTCTGGGCAGGCAGTATTTCTGGCCAGTGTCCTACTCCAGACCCCCTTGCCAGCTCCCTGCTGAGAGGTCCTGCCAGCCAAGACTTGAAAAACCAGTTTTTCTTTTCAAATGTTCTGTTATTCTTGATTACAAAAGTAATGCCTAAATTAAAACATTATGGAAAAATGGGATCTAGGACAACACTGTGGTCCCACCCCAGACAGCCTACAGGGGTGCTTGTGACGGGTGTTTCTCCAGCCTGTTCCGTCAAGGCCATGCTTTTGAGCGTGTGTGCGCATGCGTGCGTGTGTGTGTGTGTGTGTGTGTGTGTGTGTTTATGTATGGCAATTGTGTATGTGTGGTTCTGTTCATGGAAATAGAACCGAGTGGATGAGAGACCGCCACAAACACATGTAAGCCAAGTCCTCACCAGCTCACATGCACCTGGTGCATATTGATTTGATTACCTACATACAAGTGTCCACATTAAAGGTCTTCTCTCCCATCTTGCCCCCTCCTGCCCTGCCCCTCTTCCTCCCATCTCTCCTTTGCCCAGGTGTGCTGGCCCAAGAATAGCCGCCTCAGGTGAGCCTCCCACACCCCAGGCTTTGGACATTCACAGCAGGTGGGACACAGCTTGGACCAGGCTCTTAGCAGGTGAAAATCTGCTCTAGCCCCACCGAGCCCCAGCAAGAAAGGAATTGCCTTGAGGCTCAACTAATCCCCAAGGACCCTCCTCCATCACCTCTCTGTGTGGGAACATTGCTGGTGGTCACATTCCTGACAACTTGGCTCAGGATAAGGAGGGGACCACGGGATTTGGGGGGTCAACTGGACAATCTCTATGGCCTCCATTCCCTCCTCTGAGAAAGGAGACACAGCAGAGGACACAGGATCAGTCTCTTCACCAATCCATTCAAGGGTTGGGCACACTGGCAGGCCATGGCTGAGAACCCTATGCCAGCTGGGCTCTCTAGAGGCACAAAACCCAGAGGCAGCGAGGTGCTCCTCTCTGGGGTGCTCAGTGGTGGAAGGATGATGGCTCCATCTCCATGAGCCATCTGCCACCCCTCTGGCCCACCAGGCCACCGCCCATCCCAATACTCAGCCAACCCCCCTCCTCTAAACCACCCACCCACTTCCTGGCACAGCACCCCTCCTTGGGAGAACCAGGCCCGGTTCTGGAGACAGCGCTTGGCGCGCAGGGCTCTCCAGAGTCACCCCACGCAGAGGTGCAGGAGTGGCGGGCACAGTTCCCGGGCTGGAGCAGGGGACAGAAACTAAAATGCGGCCGCCACCCCACCAGAGTCCCAGGATCGCCCACTGGCTGTTTCTTCTAGGGGTAGAATTTTGGAAACGGAAGGAAAAGGGGATTTAAACCAGGGGGAAAGGGGTGGAGGAGGGAAAGTTCGCTGGAACTGGAGAGGAAAGTAATAGAAATGGGCACGGAGAACTAGTAAGTTGCACAGAAGAGAATTGGGAGTGACAGTTCAGCGTCGTAGGCTGCCTAGCCCGCGGGGGAAAATGGTTAGCATTCAGCGCCCAGCCTTGTCGCCCTCCAGGGAAGTCCATGCGGGGGGACAGATCCCGCCTGGGGCGGAGGGGCAGAGAGAAAGCACCCACAGGGGAGGGCTCGGGTCCGGGCGCTGGAGGCGCACCGGCACCCTCAGCTGCGCGGGCTCCGCTCGCGTTGTCAATTAGGCGATCGCGGACCTGGTGAGCGATGGCGTCTGCGGAAATTACCTTTTAATTTCTTAATTACATTTTTCTCACCTTCAGCTCAACAGGTCGCGCAGAATTGAAGTCTCCTGGCCGCGCTCCCTCCCCCTGGAGAGGGAGAACCCCAGCAGCTTTTTGAAATTTTATATCGCATAATTAACTTTTCCATATAGATCCTTATTTCAAATAGAACTAAATTTAAAACCTATTTAAGCATGAAAACTTTACTATTATATTAAAAGAAAATGTTGTAATGGTAGTAGGATAGTCAAAACTGGGAAATTTTTTTTTTCCTCTGTATCAGGGATTGAGCCCAGGGGCACTTTACTACTGAGCCACATCCCAGCCACCCCCTCCTACATCCCCCTTTAATTTTTTTTTTTTTTTTTTGAGACATGGTCTTATTAAGCTGCTTGGGGCCTCCCTCAGTTTCTGAGACTGGCTTTGAACTTGCCATCCTCCTGCCTCAGCCTTCGGAGCTGCTGGAATTACAGGCGTGTGCCACTGTGTCCAGCTTTTTTACTTTACTTTCATTAGAGCATTAGAGTTATATGCACTAGTTTGGTTTATTATTACAAAATCGTACATGCATGGAGTTTGATTTCAATCCCCTGTACCCCTGCCTTTCCTTTTCCTTTTCTCTTCCCCTATTTTCCTTTCTCTACTGATTTTTTTTCACTTGTTTATTTATTTTATTATTATTATTGTTCTTATTGTTCCTATTATTTTGGTACTGTAGATTGATCCCCGGGGTATTTATCACTGAACTACATTATCTGTCCTTTAAATTTTTTTTTTTAATTTTGAAACAGGATCTCACGAAAATTGCTGAGACTGACCTTGAACTTGCAACCCTTCTACCTTGTGCCTGGCTTATTTTTGTTGTTGTTGTTGTTTGTTTGATTGGCACTTTCTACAGTTACATAAAGGTGAAATTCCCTTGGTATATTCACATATGCAAATAACATGATTTTGTTAAATTCATTCAATATTTTCTCCCCTTTTTGACCCTCCTTCCTCCCTCTTGATCTCCTTTTACTCCAGTGATCTTCCCTATATCTTTGTGATATCTGGCTTATTTCATTTAGCATGATGTACTCCATTTCCATCATTTTATTGGCAAATGCCATAATTTTAATCTGTTTTTTTTGCTGAGTAAAACCCTGTTGTGTATATATACCATATTTTATTGACCCATTTATCTATTGATGGGCATCTGGACTGATTCCATAATTTGGCTGTTGTGGATTGTGCTGCTGGAAACATTGAAGTGACTGTATCGCTATGCTATGTTGATTTTAGTGGGTTTTTTTTTTTTTTTTTTGATAAATACCAAGGAGTGGGATAGGCAGGTCATATGGTTGCTCCTTTTGAGGAATCTCCATACTGCTCTTCAACATGGTTTTATTAATTTGCTGTCCCATTGACAGTGTATGAATGTACCTTTTCTCCCACATCTTCACCAGTCTTCATTATTATTTGAATAATAATATTCCTGATAGTGAACATAATAGTGTTCCTTATAATTACCATTCTGACTGGAGTGAGATGAAATCTTAGTGTTGTTATGATTTGCATTTCCCTGATTGTTAGAGATGTTGAACATTTTTTCATATAGTTATTGGCCACTTGTTTCTTCTTTTGAGAAATGCCTGGTCAGTCTTTTGCTCATTTATTGATTGGGTTATTTGCTTTTTTGACATAAAGTTTTTTGAGTTCTTTATATATTCTGGATATTCATCCTCTGTCAGAGGAGCAGCTGATAAAGATTTTTTCCCATTCTGTAGGCTTTCTCTTCATGCATTTAATCATTTTCTTTCTATGCAACAGCTTTTTAATTTAATGGCATCCCACTTACTGATTTTTGGTTTTATTTCTTGGGCCTTAGGAGTCTTGTTGAGGAAGTTGGCACCTGCACTGTGTGATGGAGTGTTGCGCCTGTGTTTTCTTCTAGCAGTTGCAAGATTTCTGGTCTAATTCTTGTCTTTGATCCATTTTGATTTGACTTTTTTGTGCAAGGTGAGAGAGATCTAATTTCATTTTTCCATATATGGATAGATGGATATCCTACAGTATTAAAATTTTGGGGGGGGTTCTGGGGATATAGCTCAGTTGGTAGAGTGCTTGTCTTGTAAGCACAAGGCCCTGGGTTCAAATCCCCAGCACTGGAAAAAAAAATTGTAGTTGTAGATGGACAGAATGCCTTTATTTTGTTTGTTTATTTTTATGTGGTGCTAAGGATCAAACCCAATGCCTCACACATGCTAGGCAAGTGCTCTACCACTGAGCTACAGCCCTAGTTGGGTAAATGTCTTCTTGACTGGGTGATTGCTTCCTGAGTTTATGGATGTATCTTTTGTATGGTCCAATGTTTGTGTTTTTAAAATAATAATTATAATTAAAAAGAAAAGGTCTATTTTGTCTTCACTGGCGGTGTGCTCAATAGCTTATGTGTACTCAGGAGTGAAGTAACATGGAGGCTGCATTTGCGGGCTAACCTAAGAAAAGCCATTAGCTGACAATACAGTAATTGGACTGGATTGTGGAAAACAAACTTCAGGAGTCAAGAGAGTGTGATAGCACAGCTCAGGTACCTTTGTTTCAGACTGCTGAGTGCCTGCCTTTCTCAAGATTCTCAAGGAGGTGAATTTGGAAAATATTGAAACTTCAAAATTTCAGTAACCCAGGATACATGGACTTTACCTATAAAGAAAATATGTCTGCTGTATCGGTACATGGTTATATCCAAATATGGAACACAAACACAGGGATGTCTAAATCAACAGCAGCATTTATTGAACCATTGGAAGGAAAGAAGAAAGTTAAACTGGTGCTTTATTTCAATACTGAACAAATTAAAACTTTCCAGCTGAGTGATAATATTAAAAGTGTGGTCTTTAGATCCTATGGAGAAAACGAAAATCACCTGCATTTAACTTTCCAAAATAATGATTTCTTGTTTATTGAAAGGTTATCATCCATAGATACCAGAGAGTTGAAGATATTCCTAGACAGAGTACATCAAGACAGGGAGCAACAATCCATGAAACCTAATGAGAGGGATGGTGTCTTTACCAGTACAACCATATGGAAGGGGGTCATTAAAACTTCATCACACAAAGTTTATAAGAAATCAATTAGTGAATGCATTGAGGTACACAAAGAAGTAACCTCTTACCTTCAGAAGATGTCTTTGTTTACAGAAAAATCAACATTTATTAGCAAAGGGTTATTTGAAGATCAGTTTGGGAAGAGGAAAAGAATACCAGCATCTGGTTTAGAGATGAATGAAAGTGAGAAATTCCTTAAAGAAAATGATTTCAAAAGAAGCACATACAAGATAATCCCTTGAAGTGTATAAGCCACATTTGGGAGAAACATCACATATGCAATTTGCACATGCTGCAAAACGTTCTTCTTTTTATGTGTTTGTGTGTGATTGAAGCCAGGGTCTTGCTCAGGCCAAGCGTGCTCTCTACTACTGAGCTGTAACCTATCCCTGAAATATTCCTCTTTTGATTTTTTTTTTCAAAAAGATCCATGGTAGAGTGCTTGCTAGCATGTGCAAGGCCCTGGGTGAGAGTCCTAGCACTTCCAAAAAATTCATAAAGGAAAACATGAAAAATTCTTAGCTTTTGTTTTGCCCAGGACTGCCACAAGTCATTGAGGTTCATGAAGTTTCTTTGTTACTGATGAATGAACCCTTCTGATGGTGGAATCTTGGATAGAATGCTTTATTGCTTCTAAATTTCAACTTTCTCATCATCAGAAGGAGGACACAAATAGAATTCTTCTCACAGGATAAACTAAGCAAAATATAGGAAATGTCTTGTTTGATATGTTGTGATTTTATCCTATGGTACTCTAGCAGAAGGAGGGGGAGGAGCTCTTCTGCAGAGGCAGTGTCTCCCCACCCCACACACACCCAGCCACATGCACAAGTCAGGCTCCCCATTGGTAGTGCTTAGAGACTGGTGTGCCTGCAAGCAGGCGCCAGGGGATGGGGCTGCAGCATGCTGCCCTCCCGTCCTGCTGTCAGGACAGCCTTTGGAGGGCCAGATATTGGGGGCAGCTGGGGATGGCAGGGTAAGTCCTGATCATGGTGCAGCTGCCTAGGAGGAGAGGGAGGGGTCGGGGACTCCTGTCAGTATCTTTACATATGTAGAAGGCAGTGTAGACCCTTGCAAACTCCTGTGAATGACCACACATGGAGTGGGGTTGGGAGTCAGGCTGCTGGGCTGCCCCAGGTGAGAGACACTGTGAGGGTTTGCATGTTCCTCCAGAACCCATGTTGAAATTTAATTGGCATTGTAACAGGATACCAGAGGGGACCTTTTAGAGGTCACTAAGCTATGAGGTCTCCCTGATTCTGAGCAGATTAATGGTACTGTGGTGGGAAGAGGCTATTATAAAAGGTGAGTTGGGCCTCTCTCTCTCTCTCTCTGGCACCTCCACTTCCCACCATGTGATGACAGCAAGAAGACTCTCACCAAATGCCAGGCCCTTGATCTTGGATTTGCCAGCTCCAGAACTGTGAGCCAGCTTGCTGCTGCTCATTATAAAGTGCTTGGTCTCTGCTGTTCTGCAGCAACAAAGGACATAGGCAGACACTTGGCCCAGAGAAAGTACTAAGGGCTTGGACCACTGGCAGGGCTTGAAGAGAGGCTTGGGCATCTCTTTTGAAGGTGCTGTAGTCATGGAGATGTCAAGCATGAGTCTGGGCAGCACCCCAGGAAACATGGTGGAGATGGACCCACCATCTTGATGAGAGCAACTTGAGAGCTGATGCATCCTGGGCAGGTGGAACCAGAGCATGGCAGGGAGAGACAGCAGCCCTTCCTCATCCTTGCTGGTGTGGGAAACGGGACCCCTGAGGGCTGTGAACTGGACACGAAGTCCTGGTTTAAACCCAGGAGGATTTCTAAGAACTGGAAATGATTTCTAAGAACAGAAAAAATGGGACCTGCCTGAGATATGGATGGGAGGTAGAAAGTGGAATTTGATAGCGCAACTGAAGGCACTGGTTGGAGAGATGCGAAACTGCTTTATGTTCCTCCCCCAGCCCAAGGCTGCTCAGCACAACACACCAGGCAGACATGTGAAGACATCCTGGTCTTCTTCCTCCACCCATCTCCCTGACTGCCCTGCCAGTGGGGAAATGTTAGAAGCTGGTCTCACCATTTTTGCCAAAGGAATAAAGGAAAGCACAGAGCAATGGCCACTTACAAGGCCACACTCAGGCCCAGCATGTGCTGTCTGTTTCTGGGACAGCCTTGAGTTAGGGGTCACTGCAGAGGCCCGGCTACTGGGACAAATTTCCTGCAGGTTCGTAGGATTTCAGTTATGACTGCATGGGTGGTGAAGCCAGGAGAAGACAGCTGGAAACTGCACCCTTCAGCTTCCCACCAGGGCACCAAACTTGTAGGCCGTTCAGCTGATGAAGATCGCTTTGCTGGGGTCAGTGACCCACAGCAAGGCAGCATGCCCTGGTGGGAACACACGACAGAGCAGAACCACCCTCCTCACACTCAGGCAGCAAGAAGGTGAGCAAGGAGGGGCTGGTGCCACTGTCCCCTCCAAGGAAACGACCCCAGTAGCCTCCAGATCTTCCCACCTCTTAAAGGTCCCACAGCCTCCCAGAAGCGCTGCCCTGGGACCAAACCTTGCCACATGGACCTTTGGGGGAGACTTAAGATCCAGATGACAGCAAAACCAAGAACATGCTTCCTTTCTGGGTCCTTCTGCTCCTCAGCTGGACAATGTGCCTGCAGGTGAGAGGCCCAGTGTGAACCTCTGCCTTCTCTGTCTCAAACTGTCAAGCAATTTGTCTTCCCTTTCCTGTGCTCCTGTCACACTGTTCTGCGGGCAGGGGGTGTGGTTCCAGCTTTCCGTACGTTGTGTGGGGCTACTCTTTCATGATTAGCTGATATGCTCTTTTTTTTTTTTTTTGTGGTGCTGGGGATTGAACTCAGGGCCTTGTGCTTGCAAGGCAAGCACTCTACCAACTGAGCTATCTCCCCAGCCCAGCTGATACGCTCTTAAAGGGCAGGGGTCACCTCTGCAAATCCAGAACTAGACTCGAGGCACTGACTCTCACCACGTGAAACAAGATCCCCTTCATTCCCATCTCCAAGTATTTTAGACTTGTGTAAGTCCCAGTTTCAGGAATCTAGGGAAAATGTTTCTCCTCATGTCCAGTCACTTCCCTCCTTTCAGGCAGAGTCAGGACGATGGACCCCACTCTATCAAGGTCAATGCCCAAAAATGTCAAGAAAAATGCTCAACAACAAAGAGGACCCAAATCTTTTCCTCCCTCTCCTCCTCCTTCTCCTTTCTCTTATGTGAATAATAGTTTTTTCCTTGCAGGAGACTATCTTGATCTTGAAATTAAGACTTATCTGGCTAGGCAGGTTGGCACATGCCTGTAATCCCAGCAACTCGAGGCTGAGGTAGGAGGATAACAAATTCAAGGCCAGCCTCAGCAACTTAGGGAGACCCTGTCTCAAAATTTATAAAAAAAAAAAAAAAAGAGGAAAAGAGGGCTGGGGATAGGTGCAGTGGTTAAGTATCCCTGGGTTCAATCCCCAGTACCAAAAGCAAAACAAAGCAAGCAAAAAGATTTACCCGTAGCACTACTTGTACCCAGTGTAGAAGAATGCACTGCTTGATTCCATGGCCCCGCTGGCTTTGCGTTACAAACTCTCTTCACGTCTCTGGCTGCAGTTCTGCAATGGACATTTAAGATCTTTTCTGTGCCTATCTGCTCCAACCTGTTCTCCACACTGGAAAACCAGGGATAGGCAGCACTTTCAGTCAGGGGTTACAATGAGGAGCAGGGAGTGGATTTCAGAGACACTTTGTTTGTAGCCTGTCACTTCTGTGTTACTATCCTTTCAAGTTCATTTTTTACGTGTTTGTCCAGTTTTCCCCCTTAGCCCATATTCATAGAATGAACTTTTTATTGTTAACAATGTATATCAACAAGGTGGTGAAGACAAGAGGGACTTTCCCAGGAAGTGAAATCTGAATAGGCAGAGAGAGCAAGGACCATGGCATGTGGTCTGTCCCTGGATAAGTTTATTTTTACATCTACTGTGATGTTCATACTAATTTTAAGACATGAACATATGGGCCTCTTGGAAACAAGGAATTTTGAATATTAAGAATGTTTACTGTAAATTACAATATGGAAGTGCAAAAAAAAAAAAAGAAAGGAAAAAGAGACATTTCTCTGGATGCAGGAATGAATGGAACTGGTAACTGACCAGACCAACTCTAGGTGCCCAGCACAGCCTGCTCTTCTCAAGCTTCTGTATCTGCCAGACCCAGGAACATGAGAGGGAGGAGGGGACAGAGGGAGGTGACCTCCTCAGAGCCTTTCTGCCACCGCCAGGGCTCAGTCTAAGTTCTTTAAATTGGTTTCCTGGTGAGTCCTTGGAGGGAGGGTGTGGTCATACAAATGCCAAGAACCCCCGCAGGGTGACATCAGGGTGGGCCCTGGTGGTGAGGTTAGAGAAGAGGGGCAGGGGGGGAAGTGATGAGCTTGCTCTACAGAAGCCAGTGGGGAGGAAAGGCATCCCAGGTAGCTGGGGCAGAAGACACCACTGGGCCAAGCCATCCAGGAGCACAGGGAGCCAGCAGTGTGAGTGTGGATGGGCTAGAGGTGAAGCTGAGAGGAAGGAGTGGCCTGGAGGGCTTGTGGCCCGTGTGCTATGAGGACAAGGCCCTGAGGGGACTGGTCAGAGTCACACTGTCTTTAGAGAAAGCAGCCCTGTCCACCCCTGGTTTCACTTAAAGAGCTAACTCAAGGTGGTCAGGATCTCAGCCAATCAGAGCCCAGCAAGCCCTGGCCAGCAATTTGTGCAGGGGCCCAGGTCTGAGCCAAGGGGCAGGATGTGTCCTGGAGACTGTGGCTCAGGTGTGAGCTCATGGCCCAAGATGGCGCCTAGGCAGGATGGCTTCCTAGGGAAAGTGACGACCCTCCCATCAGTCCTTGTATGGACCCTTTGTAGGGTCCTCTCCTGACCTTCTCTGGACTCTTTTGAGTGAAGGGGCATGTGACTTGGTTTTTAGAGCCATCATAATGAATAGGGAGGGCTGTCAGGGGAAATTCAAGGAGCCCAGTTAAATCTGACAAAGTGTGTGTGGGGAGATTGTATTCAGTACGTAGTTGAGATACATAAAAACAGGGTTCCCCTTAACATTAGGGGAGCAGAATCTCTTGGGGGATTGAGACCTCAAGCTAGTTCTTAGTATTACAGGATTAACAGACATATCAGAAAAGTAGGAGTTAAAAAGTGCACCAGTCTCCTGGGCCATAATCCAGATAAGACTCTTGGAGCCAGGAGGCTGGGAAGTTAGCTCAGCCTTCTGGGACTCTGTGGTGAGCAAAGGTACCAAGAAGCCAGAGCCAACTGGACACCCTTGGTGGGTGCTGTCTCCATTCTTTCTCCAGCAGAACCCCTTCCTGCAAGGAAAGTCCTTGTCTGTGTTTGAATTCTTTCTGGCCTCGTTTTTGCTTCCACTGACTCTGGACCCTAGGACCTGGAACCTACCACCTACTTTTCATGGTTTATCTAAGATTCAAATCAACCACGTGTCCTTCACTTATTCACTTTCGCCAAATCCAGTAGTCCTACTCATGAAGACCAGGTGCAGTGAGAGGTTGGTGCCTGAGGGTCTGGTGGACAGATAGGGACCCCCAGAGCTGGAGGATGAGGGTGATGCTGACAGAGCAACCTTATGGGCCCAGCAGTCCAGACCAGATCCCTTCCACTCACCCCACTTAAGTCTCAGGAGTTGAGATACAAGCCCTGGACTAATGGAGTCGAGGCCCCACCAGCCTGCCTGACATGCCGGTGAAGTGGCAAAAAATAAAGCATATTCTTATATTCCTAAGGGATTAATATTCATCACACTTAGAAGGCTTTCTTTACTTCTAGAATCTATTGATCAGGTATTCTTTTAGTGTTGGGATGGCTTCTGTTTTACGTTGATATCTATGATATAGTAATTTGGGTGTGGGGCAGGAGCAGATCTATGGCTCTGCATCTCATGGGAGAGCCGTTCCCAGTGTGGCCCCACATTTGGCACCAGACAGGGAACGTGGACAACTGGCCCTGTGATGGGGATAATGTCAGCACCCAGAGACATGAGTAAGGCAGGAGAGGGGTGAGGAAGAGAGGAAGAGAGGACTCTGGACGAAAGGCTCTCTAGGTGATGAAATAATTTGATATCTAAGTTTTGGCTTCTAGAGAGTCTCATCTGCGGACGTCAGCACTTGTGCACAAGGTCGGTGTTCCACCATCCTGTGCTGCCTGAGCCCGGCCACCTTTCCCACCTACTGGAAAGTCTTTGCAGACAGAATGCAGTGACTTTGGAACAAAGAACAATGGGTTCCAGACATGGTTCATCGGACTCCATCCCACCTGGAGCATGGCTCCATCTACAGGTGTATCCAGAGAGGGAGGTGTCTTATGAGGAGGTCACCTGGGTCTTTTTCAGCAGGGCTGCTGCAAGGCCTCCTGCAGACTCACATGTCAACCACCCTCACATTGCTAGAGCCACATTCTTGCTCTCACCATGGGTGCCTAGAATGATGGGGGCAGACTGTGTGACATGGGGTGGAGTACCCTACAACCTGAAAGAGTAGAGGGTGGAGGTGAAGGGTCAAGGGGCACCAGTCCCAGAGAGAGTCTGGGTTTCCTTGGTGTTCTCAGTGGCCAGGCAGGACACATTTCTATCCGCTGGTGACACCTTGCTCGTGGGTCACTGTATTAGTCCATTTTTTGTAACTGTAATGAAATACCCAGGGAAGGCTAATTTTATAAAGAAAAGAAGTTTGTATAGCTCTCACTTCTGGAGATTCAAGGGGGTGGTGCCAGCAACAACTTGGCTCTGGTGAGAACATCATGGTGGATGGCAGGAGGGTGTGTAAGAGGGTGGGGTCATAAGGTACCTTCTGAGGGCATGACCCAATGACCTAAGGACCTCCCAATGGACTCCACCTCTTAAAATTTCCATCTTTAGGTCTTCCAACTCAGGAAGCTGGGGGTAAACAACTTGAGAGCATAGCAGTCCATTGGAATCAGGACAAACTTTGTTTACTACCTGCTCACAAATGAAGGGGCGTTTGGTTTCCATGAGGCTAGAAAAGAGTTTTTCTTTCTTTAAATTTTTTTTTGGTGGGGGATGCGGGTGCTAGGAGCCACATCGCACGCAATGGCCCTGGCGTGCTGCCCCTCCACTGGCGACCACGGACTCAGCCCTCCTGGCCTTGCCTGGTCGGCCTGGCCTGCCCTCAGGAGACTCCTTGTCCCACAGATGGGCTGGGGAAGTGGGGAGGAGTGAGCCGGAGCCCATGCCAGGCATGCCCCGCCGCTTCCTGACTTGGTGCAGTGCCCGCAATCTGGGCACAGCAAGCCAGCCTCAGGAGCACGGATGCCCCTTGGAGCCACGGGTTAACAGGTCTCAGGTCCTGAGGCTGCCGACAGACTATGGGTACCATGGTCTGCACAGCCCAACAGACAGTCTCGGCAGGCACCCCTTTGAAGGCCTCCAGGGTGGCAGCACCATGTTCGGCCAGCATTCCCTCAGCACCCACTCCTTCCAGGCCATGAGCTTGCACAACAGCAAGGCCAAGTTCATCATCCCCAACAAGGTGGTGCCTGTCGTGATCACGTACAACTGCAAGGAGGAGTTCCAGGTCTATGACGAGCTGCTCAAGGCTCATTACGCATGGGGCAGCTCTCCAAGGTCACCCCTGAGCACTACTTGGTGCAGCGCTGCTACTTCCTGGTGTGGGATGTAAGTGAGAAGGTGGGCCAGCTGGGCACTTCGGAGAGCTGCGGGGCCCCCGACTTCTGGCAGGGGTGCAGAGGGCTTGCCGTGTTTGGCATGGGGCAGCCCAGCCTCTCAGGATTCAGGCAGGTCCTCTAGAAACTTCAGAAGGACGGGCACAAGGAAGGCGTCATCTTCTGTGTGCGGGAGGAGCCCGTGCTGTTCTTGCATGCTGGTGAGGACTTTGTGTCCTACACACCTCGAGACAAGCAGAACCTCCATGAGAATCTCCAGGGCCTGGGTCCTGAGAGTCCGGCAGAGTGGTTGGAGCTGGCCATCTAGAAAGAGATTCATGACTTTACCCAGCTGAGTGACAATGCTTACCACATGTACCACAGCACAGAGGAGCTGCGGGGAGAGCCCCAGGCCGTCACCATCTGGGGCGAGGACAATGCGCATGTGACAAGGAGGTGTACAGGTGGCCCATCTTCCTGCAGCTCACCTACAGGTAACAGGGCCTGCCCCTGCCTGAAAAAGGTGCCCCCTAAGAAGCCCATCTGGATGCCTTCATCAGAGTCATCAGGGAGACCCCCAGCTTGTTGTGGCTCTGAGATGCCCATGGGCCTCCCCAAATCCTGCTCTTCATCTGCCAGTCAGGTGTGGGCAGGACCAACCTGGGCATGGTCCTGGGCACCCTCTTGCTGTTTCACCACAGTGGGATGATCTCTCAGTCAGAGTCCATCCCTCTGCACACCAAGCCATTGCCCATGGAGCAGTTCCGGGTGATCCAGAACTTCCTCTGCACCGTGTCCCAGGGAAGGAAGGTGGTAGAGGAGGTGGACAGGGCCATCGCCACCTATGCAGAGCTGCACGACCTGAAGGAAGTGGTCCTGGTAAGCCAGAGACAGCTGGAAGGCATCCAGAGCAGGGTGCAGGGAAGTGGTGGCCAGCATGAGGCCTGGCAGAGGGTGCTGTGGAGCCTAGAGCGATACGTCTACCTGGTCCTGTTCAACTACTATCTCCACAAGTAATACCCCTGGCCTTTGTCCTGAGTTTCAGCCACTGGCTGTGTGCCCACCCTGAGCTATACTGCCTGCCTGTGACACTGAGCTTTGCTAGGCCTCTGGCTCCCAGGGACCTCCTTGCCAAGGGCTCCCTGGAGGTAGATGACCTCATCTCTCCAGACGTGCTCAGCACCATCAGGGAGATGGATGTGGCCAACTTCCAGTGAGTGCCCTGCATGCCCATCTACAGCACAGCCCAGCCCAGCACCAAGGCCCTGGGAAGCATCCTGACCTATCTGACTGATGCCAAGAGGAAGCTGCGGCAGGTGGTCTGGGTAAACCTGTGGGAGGAGGCTGTGCTGCAGTTTGACAGTCACACACACAGTTTGCAGTGACCTGGGGCCGCTCCTGGTCCCTGACCAGCTGGAGGCCCTGGAGACCCAGCTGAAGGCCCACCTGAGCACACCGCCCTGACACAAAGGGCACCAAGCCCCAGGTTCCAGACGTGCCTCACCATGCAGGAGGTCTTCAACCAGCACCGCAGGGCCTGCCCCAGCCTCGCCTACCACCACATCCTGGTGCCCGACTTATGAACCCCGTGGGAGGAGGACTTTCACCGGCTGCTGGAGGCCTTGCCAGCTGCCCTTGCCAAGAACCCAGGCTCTGGTTTTGTGTTCACCTGCCTCAGTGGCCAGGGCAGGACCATGACGGTGATGGTGGTGGCCTTGCTGGATTTCTGGAGCATCCAAGGCTACTCCGAGGTGGACGAGGAGGAGCTGGTGAGCATGCCAGAGGCCAAGTTCACCAAGGGCGAGTTTCAGGTGGTGATGGAAGTGGTGCAGCTGCTGCCTGATGGGCACTGCATGAAGAAGGAAGTGGACACAGCACTGGACACGGTCAGTGAGACCATGACACCCATGCACTACCACCTGCAGGAAATCATCATCTGCACCTACTGCCAGGCGAAGACCACCACGGAGGAGCAGGGGGCTTGGAGGCTGCAGTTGCACAGCATGCAGTACATGGAGCGCTACGTCTACCTGATCCTCTTCAATGCCTACATCTACCTGGAGAAGGCCCTTTCCTGGCAGAGGACCTTCAGCGCCTGGATGTGGGAGGTGGCCTCAAAGGCCGGCATCTACGAGATCCTAGACTAGCTGGGCTTCCCTGAGCTGGAGGGCCTGGAGTGCCAGCCAGCCCTTCTAGTGGCTGCAACACTGGTGGCAGGAGCAGAACCTTGGCCCCATGCTGCTGGGGATTTCCTGTAGGGGGACTTCCCTGTCTCTCCTGCAGGGCAGGTTGGGGGCCCTGAGTTTCTGTGGTTAGACTGGCCCTGGGGTGTCGGCCTTGAGGATCCAATTCCCAGCTACCTGGAGAGACTGGAGCTTGGGAGCCTTTTCAGAAGGAGCTTCGTGTAGGGCACATGGCAGGCACAGTCATTCCTGGTGACCCAGAGTCACGAGCCTCCAGGGAGACCAGGGTGGTCACCTTGCAGGATGACAGGCATTCGGCTTCCGAGGAGTGTACTCCCCCATTGCCAAATGCCAGTGGCCACCTCTGTCCTTCTGTCCCTCTCGGTGGTTCTGAGCTTGGCCTGGGGCTCCCCTGCCCGCCTGGTTCCCTTGCCTGCTTCCTCTTTTCTGCTCTCCCTCTCACCCTCCCCTCTGCTGCCTGAGCACAAGCCGTGGGGTCCCTGGCTGCCTGAGGTGAATGAGGGGACAGTACTGTGGTGGACTGGTTAATTTAAAGGAAGCTTCGCCCAGTTTCCTTGTGTCTCCCGCTCTGTCTCCAACCCAGAGGCCTGGAGGATGGCCATGTGTCACTGACTGCTGAGGCTTTTGCTCCCCTTCCTTTCCCACATCCTGGGGCTGGCAGGATGGCAGAGGTTCCCAAGAAGCTGGGCATCCCTCTTGCAGGAGGAAGTTTCCAGCATGGCAGAGGAGGTCTGTTCCGTTTGCCTGGCAGCCTGGGCTGCAGGTGCGGAGGAGCCAGAGCCTGGAGCTGCAGGCCCCTCTGTGCCTCTCTCCCATCCCACCAGGACAAGATGGCTCCAAACCCCCACCTCCTGCTGCAGGAGCCCCGAGGACTTGGGGATCAACAATGGGTGCTGGGTGGCCCTTGCCAATCATGGAATGTGAAACTGGGCCAAGGACGGCAGGAGGGGTCACCTGGATTCTAGAACATTCTCACAGAGGATCTTGTGCTGCCTCCCTGGGCCATAGAAAGGACCAGACCCTGCTGAGCTGGGGGTCCCGGGGAAGGCAGCATAGAGAGGTGACGGGGTTGTGTGGGTTGAGACTTACTTCTGACTGGGGGCTGGTGTTTGCTGGGACCCAGTGAGGAGCCTGTCCTCCCACCAGGTGGGGCCAGGGAAGCCTCTCTCTTGGAAGCTCCTGCTCACCTGCAGGGAACAGGTGGGTGCACTGCTCATGGACCGTGAGACCTAGAAGGGAGAGCAGAGGCCGGAGGTGTCCACACCTGCCAAGTGTGGGCACATGGTGACCTTCTTAGCTGAGTTACCTTTGCAGAATTACTGTATGTCTGTTCACTACCTTTTCAGGTTTGTTTTTATTTTTTCATGTACTCAAGATTTTTAATTTCTTTGCAGACAAGGTCTAGCTGAGGAGTCGGAGACTGGGGCTGAACTGGGAGGGATCCCTGTGTTCTCATGGTTGACTCTGACTTTCAGCTGTGTTGGGACCACTGGCCGATCACTTCACCTTTCTGCCTCAGTTTCCCCATCTGTAAAATGGGAGAATAATACTTGCCTACCTACCTCACAGGGGTATTATGAGGAATCATTTGTGATTGTTTTTGTACAGAACTTTTGAGCATTAAGAGATTAATGTGAAAAAAAATTTATTTGTTCTTTTTAGTTACACATGACAGTAGAATGCATTTTGACATATCACACATACATTGAGTATAGCTTCCCATTCTTGTGGTCATACATGATGTGGAGTTAGACTGGTTGTGTATTCATATATGAACATATGTCTGATTCATTCCACTGTATTTCCTATTCCCATTCCCCTCCCCTCCCTTCCCTTCATTCCCCTTTGTCTAATCCAATGAACTTCTATTCCCCTCCCCTTATTGTGTTAGCATCTGCATATCAGAGAGAACATTCAGTCTTTGGATTTTGGGGAATGGCTTATTTCACTTAGCATCATAGTCTTAAGATCCATCCATTTATCGGCAAATGTCATAATTTCATTCTTCTTTATGGCTGAATTATAGTCCATTGTGTATATATACCACATTTTCTTTATCCATTTATCTTTTGAAGGACTCCAAGGTTAGTTTCATAGCTTAGCAATTGTGAATTGTGCTGCTAGAAATATTGATGTCGATGTGACACTATAAATGCTGATTTTAAGTCCTTTGAGTATATGCTAAGGAGTGGGATCATTGGGTCAAATTTTGGTTCCATTCCATGTTTTCTGAGGAATCTCCATACTGCTTTCCAGAGGGGCTGCACCAATTTGCATTCTCACCAGTAATGTATGAATGAACCTTTCCCCCACATCCTCACCAACACTTATTATTGCTTGTATTCTTGACAATTGCCATTCTGACTGGGGTGAGATGGAATCTTAGAGTAGTTTTGATTTGCATTTCCCTAATTGCTAGAGATGTTGTACATTTTTTCATATATTTGTTGATTGATTGTATATCTTCGTCTGTGAAGTGTCTGCTCAGTTCCTTAATCCATTTATTGATTGGGTTATTTGGGGTTTTTTGGTGTAGATATTTTTTAGGTATTGTATATCCTGGAGATTAATGCTCTATCTGAGGTGCAGGTGGCAAGGATTTTCTCCCACTCTGTAGGCTCTCTTTTCACATTCTCGATTGTTTCTTTTGATGTGAAGCTTTTTCGTCTGATTCCATCCCATATATTGACTCTTGATTTTGTTTCTTGAACTTTCAGGGTCTTAGAAAAGAGTTTCTTAAAAGATACTATATCCCCAGTGACTCCATCAGGGTCTGGCACGGCATGGCACCAAAGATGTGAATGAAGAAGGGAATGGGCAATGAAGATGGCAAAGGCTTCTGCCAGCCTCGTAAGGCATGGTCATCCTAACCTGCGTGCTCACATCACCACCTGGACTACTCCTGATGTGCCTTTTCAGCGTCCACGCCATGTGGAAGGTCAGACCTCCCTGGGGCTGCCTGCCTGCTATGGCCTCCCCTGTCCACACTTCAGACTGCTCCCAAAATCTTTTATTCTGTTTGGGAGGTAGTTATGCAAAAGGACAGAGAGGTCTTGGCCTCCAGGTCCTCAATTTCACATGAAAAGGCCTCAGAGGAAAAGGAGCTGGCAAAGTCAGAGCCATGAGGTGGGCTTGGCAGAAAACATTGGCTGTGGGTTAATGAAAATATAAATGCCAACCGGGTGTGGTGGGCACTCCTGTAACCCCAGCGACTTGGGAGGCTGGGGCAGGAGGATTGCAAGTTTGATGCCAGCCTCAGCAACTTGGCAAGACTCTGTGACAAAATAAAAAAATTAAAAATGGGGGGATAAAGGTTAGTGGTAAGGTGCCTCTGGGTTCAATCCCCAGTACCCTCCCCCCCAAAAAAAAAGAAAAAGAAAAAAGGAAAAAGAAAGAAAGAAAGGAAAAGAAAGAAAGAAGAAAAGATAAATACAGTATCACGGCAGCCGGAGATGCCTGAGACAGGAGCAGGGTGTGTGAGCAGCAGCTTGGGGACGAGGTGCACCTGGGACCCCAGCTGCTCCCATGGTGCTCAGCACCTTGCTCTTCCCTGAGTCTGCCTCTCCCACCTGCTTCCTTTCCAGTCCACAGGTTTGGCTCCACATGGGACTTGCACACACGGTGGTCACAGCAGCTTGTGCTGGAGCCATGTGGTGGGGTAAAAGGGACCTGTCTGTCCCCACCACTCCAGCCAAGGGCAGTGGGGATCATCCTTCCCCTAACTTCCCGCATGATGGGTGAGGGACAGAGGAAGTGAGGGACAGAAGGAATGAAAAGCTTTTCTTCCCTTCAAAACTGTGAGCTGTGCTTCAGAGGAGAATCCCGGTCTTGAAGACTGTGGTAAGCAGGAGAGACAGGCCCTGGGCTGTTCATCTGTGTCCTCTGCTTATCTTTCTGTGCCTGTCAACGGGGGCTGACAGAGGAATCTCAGGATGTGAAACAGAGTTGTCTTCAACACGTTGTCTCTGGAATATAGGCACGTTCTATGCAAGAGGTTCTCGCATGGCTTCCACACCAGGGCTTGCTGCTGATTCCACCAGGCGGCAGGAGGGAGGAGCCCCACAGGGTTGGGGACAGCGCTGCCTCTGGTCTGCTGCTCCACAAGCTCCTTCCCTGGTGAAGCCTGATCTGCAGCCTCCAAGACTCATGGCCTCCTGGTCTCCTGGCCTCTTGGGTGCTGTGTATTGAACATGACAAGAACGTCCTCCAGATCGGTACCTCTGGAGTCTCCTTGGGCTGCACAGGGAGGATGTGCAGCCTGTCCGCCCATCTTACAGTGAGGGGCTAAGCTTGATGGGCAGCTCTGCACCTTCCTGGCTGCCTCCCACTGAAGAGAAGGTGCCACTGCTTCTTTGGAGCCATGAGTCACACGTCTCCCGCAGCAGGCAAGGCTTGAAGTCTGGACCCCCAGTGCCTGTGGATTGAGGCTTTATTTGGAAATTGGTTCTCTGCAGAGGAAATTGAGTTAGGGTCATATAAAGGGAAGTGTGGACCCAGAGACACACACCTGGGGGTGTGAAGAGTCAGGGAGAAGACGGCCTTCTCCAGCCAAGGAGTGAGGCCTGGAGTGGTCCCCCTTTCTGGTCCTGCCACACCTGGATCTTGGACCTCAGGCCTCCAGAATGGTCAACGAATATGCTTCTGCTGTGTAAGTCCCCAAGTTTGTGGCACTTTGTCACAGCTGCCACAGAAAACGAAGACAGTTGTTGAAAAATCCTGTGTGGTCTGGAGGGTACCTCGGTTTCCCTGGCACGGCTGAGATTTCACTTCCCCCAGAAGCCTCACCCCCTAACTGGCACCTAGTAGGAGTGAGACCTGCCTCTCTTGGTGCTAACGTGTACCCAACCCTCTAGACTGTGGCCCTGCTATGGTCATCCAGGGTCTTCCTTGGACAGTGCATCCCTGACTGCCTGGGGGAAATTTTTCTTAGCCTACTTTTAAAAGGTTGCTGGATGCAAGGAAGTCTGGCTTTCTAGAAGATTCCTTTCCACTGACAGCAATGATGTGGACACTGACCCCTCAGAGACTGGCCATGAGGGCATCATCCAGGGCATTTGCTGCTCATGGGGACATTCCCCTCAGCTGAAGGGTTCCAACTCCTTTTTGCTGACCTTGAAGCAGACCTTAGGCAGTGGCAGGAAGGTGCAGCCAGGGCAGAAGGCTCTGCATTCTGGGAGCAGTCAGAGCCAGGGGCTGAGCCAGGAGCTGAGCCTGGGGAACTTCATAGGGAAGGCACCCTCCATAGCCTTGGGGACTGGCAGGGCTCACCTGGAATGGATCTGCAGCAGTCTGGGGTAGAACGGGCAAACCCAGTGTGAGGGCCTGCAGCGGACTGCTTTCTGGGACTGAGCATGAGTGACAGAGACTCCACAGAGGAGGCTTGGGGCGGAAGACCCTGCGGGAAAGACTGGGACCCGAGTGGTGGGTGAGTGACCCTGCTTGAAGGGCTGTTGCTGGCTGAATGGTGTCTCTCTCTCCAAAGGCACCTGTGAATGTAACCTTCATTGGAAATGAGTTCATTGAGGATTTGGCCAAGATGAGATAAGGTCATCCCGGATCAGTGGCCCTTATCAAATGTCACTAGCGTCCTCATGAGAAGAGACAGAGACACACAGGGACATGCATGAGAATACAGGCAGAGATGGGGGAGGCACACGTGGGGCCTGGACACCGAGCCTGGACTGGGGAAGGAAGGGTTCACTCTCCTCGCAGCCTCCACAAGGAGACAGTCCTGCCCACACCTCGATTCAGGCTTCTGGCCTCCAGAACTGTGAGAGGATGAGCACATTCTGTTGCTGTGAGTCACCCTGCATGGTCACTTGTGACAGCCCAGGAGACGAACATGAGGGGCCTTTGACACCAGCCTTTGCATTTATTTCTTTAGGCCTGGAAGACAGCCTGAGGTGGTCACCATTTTCTGGGTGTGTGAAAGGTCAGGATCCAAGTCCTGGTGACCCAGCTCCCCGGTGGGTCTGCCCAGGGCTGGGCAGCTGCTCACCTGCCAGATTCCTCTCAACAGCCAGGAAGTGGGACTGGTTTCCTTCAGTCGGCTGAGACTCAGGGGCCTCCTGCTATTACAGACCATCCTAAGCCGCCCCAGCACCCTCCCGCTCTGGAGCTCTTCTCTGCCTGGATGACAGTTTGTCAAAGGACAGGGGCCATATTTTAGTGATTTTGGCGGCCCTGGCATCCAGGCTGCTCTTGGCCAGGAGTGCTGGCTCAGTGCATTTTGAATGAGTGTGTGCACCATTGGCTTGTGAGCTCACAGGGCCTTACTTTTCTGCGGGAATGGCACCGAGGCTGTCTCCTTTCCTGGGATGTGTCTGATTGAAAATACGGGACTAGCACTGTGGACTGGAAACCACCGCCCTGCGGGAGAACCTGATGCTCCTCAGCACCCACCCAGGCCCAGACAGAGGCTCCTCCAGGTTTGTGTGCCCGTGGGGTGACTGCCGTAAATCCCCACCAAGGAGGCAACCTCCAACCTGGGCCCTGAGCTGGGTCCTCTGGCTTCTGCAGACCAAGCCTTGGGCTTTTCTCTATGGAGGCCCGAGTCTTCTCCAGAAAACACCTCATACCTCCACAGTGACATTTCAAAATCTCTGAGAGATCGTTCCTTTCCATTGAGGAGACCCTTTCCAGACCAGGGAAGTGCCCTGGGTGGGTCCCCAGGACAGAGGCCATCCCAGAGTCCCAAACCTCCCCATTACTGTGGTTCTTCCTGTGGGAGCCTTGTGACCACTAGATGACAGCAGAGACTGGAGCTGGCGGAGCCTGACCCAGGGAGGTGGGCACAGTCCTGGTGGGAGAAAGACCCTGAGGGCCCTGCCAGTCAGGCAACGGTGGTGGTACGGGCCTTGGAGGGAAAGGGACAACTCCAAGGCCAGCTGTGCTGGGGAGGGTCCTGGGCAGGGGAGCCCCAAGTCTGGTGCAGTCAAGGTGGCTGGGGCCCCAGTTGAGATTTGGAAGCACAGGATTGTCTTAGCCAGTTCCGAATTTAGGAAGAGGAAGATGGAGTGTAGAGAAAGTGGTTAGCTCATGCCAGGACTGGGGTCCATTCCCAGCACCAGGGGTGGGGGAAGAAAGAGGAGTCCATCCAGGCTCCAAAAACAGGGTGCCTTCCAGAACCAAGGCCTTCCTCCTGGTCACTCAGCTGTTCAGAGGTACCCACCAGATTGGGCAGGCCAAGGGGGCAGGGCACAGCAGCACCTGAGGGTGGGTCCCCTCTGGTGGGGCTGCAGGTCATATCTTCCCAGGGACAGCTTTCTTTTCTGCACAGGGTACACCCTCAAAGGTGGAGGGAGAGAGGATGAAGGGACGGAGGAAGAGAACCAGCAAGCATGGTGTTGGGTCACTTTGAGCATGGTGTTCTTGGTTCAGACAGGTTCCTTCTGGGTTCCTGAGTTGATCTAGGGCATTTGAATCATTGGGAGAAGCATTCACTGTCATTTGTTTGCAAGCCTGGTCACGTGCAGTTTCCCTGAGCCCAGATCACAACCATCCTATAGGATGATGTAGGGGCTCCTGGTATCTGGTGTTAAGAACAACAAGAAGCCAAAGGGAACTGGGTGGCTGAGGCAGGAGGATCACGAGTTCAAAGCCGCCTGGCAACTTAGTCTCAAAATAAATTTTAAAAGAGGACTGGGGATATGGCTCAGTGCTAGAGCCTAGCTTCAATCTTCAGTACCCAGGGGAGAGGGGTAGCCAAAGAGGAAGTTTAGTGAAGACTTTTAGTTACTTAACAAATAAATAGTATAATAAGAGTCACCATTTATCAAGTGCATGTGAAGGGCCAAACCTTTTGTGTGCATTACCTAATTTAGTTCTATAACTGTCTGAGTTAGGAAACAAAGTGAAAAAGAAATTGAGGGTCAGAGAGGCTCAGAGACTTACAAGTTGCCACAATCAAAAAGTCATGGAGTCAGCTAGGCACAATGGTGCATGCCTATGATCTTGGCAGCTCGGGAGGCTGAGGCAGGAGGATTGTGAGTTCAAAGCCACCCTCAGCAACTTATCGAGCCCCTGAGCAACTTGGTGAGACCCTGTGTCTAAATGAAATATAAAAAGGACTGGGTTGTGGCTCAGTTGTTAAGTGTCTCTGGGTTTAATCCCAGTACCAAACCAAACAAAACGACAACAAAAAAATCCCACAACTCACGGAGTTGGAACTAGAAGCAGGCCTGGCTCTTTTGACACACCAGTTACAAGAAAGATGATCACTAAGTGTGCAAAAAGCTCAGTGTTGTTAAAAAAAAAAAAAAAAAAAAAAAAAAAAAAAAAAAAAAAAACGAGGAGAAATCTGTCAGGAAGGATTTTGAAGAAAGACTGAAATGCTGGGTTCACTGAAATATCTTTGTGGAACCTTAGGAAACATTACAGGATTAAGGTCTCCCTAGCTAAGTGGCTTAGGAGATGCTGGGTTAAGTGAAGTGTGATGGAGTCTTGGTAGCAGGGCTTCCCCTGCTGCCCCTGAGAGTGAGGGAGGAGGCCAGGGAGGGAGGTTGGTTCCCAAAACCTTCTGAGTGCAGACCCCATGTGCTCTTCACTGCCTGGAGAGACTCCAGTTCCACAGACACATTTTAGGAACTGCAGCTGCACTAGCACCTGGAAGAAAAACCCCCCTGCAGCTGGCCAAACAGCACCCTTCCACAGTTCATCCCAGCCCTGAGAATGGTGAGTCTGTCAGTCACCTGGTGTGTGGGAGGGGATTCATCTCACCCCAAAGAGGCCTGGCCCTTGCCTATGGCTCCCAGAGGAACCTCTCAGTCCTTGGAAGTTCCTGCCTGCTGAGTGTCTTTGTTTACCTGGGGGCTTGAGCCACCTGGATTCTAAACTTCAGTGTGACCTTGTTCAGGGGCCTGGGGTCACAGGGTATCAACCCGAGCTCTGGAGGCCTGTGTGGCCAGTCTTGTTTATATGACCAAGATCCAGTGTAACTCCTGGGTGTAACTGCTGGCATTAGTCATTGTGATGTCACACATGTGTGCCAGAGCAATCAGCACTATCTGCATAACTCCCCTGGGGGAGGATGAGGGATGCTCCAGTGGCTTCCAGGGCCTGCCTGGACCTCTTTCCTAGCAGGATCCACACCCATCATGGAATCACTTCATTGCTGTCTCCTAGACAAAACCACGCTACCTCCAGCCCTCTTGTGGCAGTGTTTCATCCTGGGGGTCCCCAGAGCCCCATCCTCTTCTGCCCCAGTGCCAAGGGTGAGGCCGGAGGTCAAAGTTCAAGTCCTTTTGAAGTTGTCGGCATCAAATAGGGTCTTTGAAACCTGGAGCCAGAGGAGGTGGGGCAGAGAAGATTCACTTGGTCAGACAAAAGCTAGTTTGAATTTCAACATAAAGAATCCAAATCTAGAAGCCCCCTCCAACACACAGACTGCATGGAAAATTAAAATTGCTTAAAAATAATTATTTGACTTTATGTTGAGTTGAAGAAGCCAGACATAAAAGTGTACATTCTGTGTGATTCTGTTTCTGTGAAGTTCCAAAATATGCAAAACTAATCTGCCAGGACAGAAACTGGAATAGCAGTCGCCTCTGTGGAGTGGGGGGACAGGCTGCAGAGAGCGGAGAGGGAGTGGTCAGGGAGAGTGTTCTCTGTTTCCATGGAGGTGTGGGAGGACCTGGGATGCACATTTGAAATTGTGTGCTTAGGACACATGCACTTTAATTGTAAAATAGTGAAAAAATTAAACATAATTGTTCAGAACAAAATAATTGGGTATTGTGAACAATCACCTGTCATTTCCAGAAATGGTGCTTCAGCTGCAGATGTAACAAAAGCAAGCTGCTCTACAGCCCCCAAGGGGCATGTGCCTCTCCAGGAAGGGTGACTGGCAGGTGCCGCTCTGTGCTACTGGATCCTGGGGTCCAGGAGTTCCTCAGCAGGTCCCTGAGGATTGGCACTGTCAGTGCTGGAGTTGGAGGTAGCTCTGTCTAGCATGGGGGTTGACTGATGGGGAAGCCCTCCCATGGGCCTCCAGGTGGGGTTGTTGGTGCTCAGGGCTACATCGCCATCTGTATACAGAAGAGGCTGTGGCCAGTAACCCAGAGTGCTGGGTGCTCAGAGTGTCCACTGAGCATGGAAAAATCACCCCTAGCTGCTGGACTTTTCCTGGAGTGTTGAGTCCTGGGTTCTCTCTGCTGAGGTTGTCACCAGGGTCCAGGTGGGCTCTGCTAGCTTGCCTCCAAGGGTCAGGGCACAAGAGCTTAAAGCTTCTTTGAGCCTGGTTCCATTTGCATGAAGAGGGAGGTACACCTCTGACCTCCCTTGTCAGGCAAGCAGGGACTGGGGCACTGGTCAGTGCTAGTGTGGGGACTTTTTTTTTCTTTTGCTGTACTGGGGTGGGACCCAGAGTCCTGCACCTGCTAGGCAAGCCCTCTTCCACTCTGGGGTGGGGTCATGATGCGGGCATGTGGATCCTGGTGTGTCTGGCTCAAGACTGTGTGATGTGGGACCTGGTGGGACCCAAGACCCCTAGGCAGACTGGTACCCTAGTCACCCTAAGGGCTGAAGACAGGCATTAAGATGGAGGGATGGGGACAGGGATGCTGAGGCTGGACAGTCCGTGGACACTGGAACCTGGTTGTGTATGAATTTCCTACAGAGAAGGATTGGTTGTGGGCTCTGAGTTTCTAAGGAGACCAAGGCTGGCTTTACATCATCTTCATCATCATCATTTTATTTTTTAACTGTCACTCCTAGGGCTGTGTTGGCAAATTTTAACAGCTGGCTCTCTGGGCAGGGGGCAACCTGTTTACCAATTCCCATGGTGTAGATATTCCCACCAGGGCCATCCATCATGCAATGGCCATGCTCCGCCCACGTGCCAGGTTCTTGGTTCAACCCAGGTGTTAGAGAAGAAGAGTGAAGAAGCTTTGCTTGGCTCTTGAGAGGCTCCTCATGAAGACATGGGTCTCTGAATACAGCAGACTTGGCAGATGACTCCCCCACAGCAATTGTAGAAGTGACCCCCCATTCTTCTTCCCAGATGTGTTTCCCTTTGCATGTGACTTCACAGAGCCTCCCATCAAAAGGTGGGGTCAGCCTCTAGAACTGTCTGACTTCCTGACATGCTTTGGCCAACAGAGCCTGGCAGAAGTGATGTGGAAGGAGCTTAGCCAGCTGCACAGTGTGAGGACACAGTCCCCAGTAGACTGTCCTCACTTGATACACCAGCTGTAAGTTCAGGAGTTCCCAGAGTGACTCTCACTTGGAACCAACTGGCCATAATTCAGGGGCTCCCGTGACCAACTTGGGCTTAATCATTGTTTAGAACAGCTCACAAAACTCAGGAGAATAGGACACAGTAAGTCTTCATTCTCAGGGGTTCCAGATCTGCAGGCTCAACCAAATTTGGGCCAAAGGTATTCAGAAAAGATGGTGTCTGTTCTGACTATGTGCTGGCATTCCCCCCACATTGTTATTCTCTAAATAATACAGTACAGAGATTTGGCACATTGTATTTACATCAAATCAGGTATTTTAAGTAACCTAGAGAAGACTTATAACAAGTGGGAAAATGTGCACAAGTTATATGCAAACCCTAAGTCCTTTCATACAAAGGTCCTGAGCATCCACGGGTTTTGGTATCCTTGTATCCTTGTGGGGTGTCCTGGAACCAATCCCTAAAAGTTACCAAGGAGCATCTGTGCTTATCACAGGTTCACATCAAGGACACAAAGTAGAACCAGCCAGGGGAGAGGACTCAGAGGATTAGGGTTGAGTGGGACCCAAATGTGGGGCTTCTGGTCATTCTTCCCATGAAATCCGGGTGCCATTACTTCCTCCCAGTTACAAAGCATGAGAACACTCAAGACCACTGCCACCCAGGGAAGTCCAGAGTTTCTGCTGGGCTCCATCACAAGCTGCAGGGGACTGACCTTGGGTGTCCAGGTCTCCAGCTACCAAAACTGATGTGGTGTGTCCATGACCCCATCATAAATAACACCATTGGGCTGTCCAGGGACCAAAGTCCCCATGAGGGAGGACACTGCAGGGACTGAGGGATCACCTCCCAGTGGCCAAGGGCAGAGGCCAGCTATATCTTCAGCAATGTTACTTGTTCACCCACAGATGTCCTGTGACCTCTTGTCCTGACTTCAAGGGCCCTTGCTGTGTCCACTCTTGCCCTCTCAGATGTTCATCAGGACCCCAGGCCTCCTTGACCATGAGACACGACTTGGAGGGAGCTGTCCGGTGACAGCTCCAACTGCCAACAAAATGAACAGACTGCCTGATACCCCTGAGTCCCCAGGGAACCACACCTGGGTAAAAAGAAATAATTTCTGTGAAAAGCCTGGCTTGAGAGTGGCACTTGGTACAAGATCTTTTTTTTTTTTTCAAATTGGTCAAAGCAAAACTGACATAAAATCTATGACCCCACAGCCAGTGGCATTCAGCACATGCCAGCCCTGTGCGCCTGTCACCTCCACCCAGTTCCAAACTCTTTCCTTGCCTGAAGACAAAACTCACATCCTCACTCACTCCCAACAATCCACTTCCAGTCTCTCTGCATTGCCCAGTCTGGGTGTTTCTTTGGTGTAGATGGAATCACAGGTGTGGACTCTGTGTCTGGCATCTTTCACTGGGTACGTGTCAGAGCCTCTCCCCCATGGTGGAACGTTCCACCGTGGGCTCACTACATTGGGCTCCTCCACGCACCCTTGGTGGGCATGGGCCTGGTGATTGGTGCTTCTGTGAACAAGCTTGTACACATATTTGTTTTGAGTGTGCTTAATTTTTTGGGGGGGTACATGGGACTGAATCCAGGGGCACTTGACCTCTGAGCCACACCCCTAGCCCTAATTTGTAATTTATGTAGAGACAGAGTCTCACTGAGTTGCTCAGCACCTTGCTTTTGCTGTTACTGGCTTTGAATTCACGATCTCCCGCCTCATCCTCCGGAGCTGCAGGGATTACAGGTGCGTGCCACCGTGCTCAGATTGATTGTTTAATTCTTAAGAACAGATGATTCCCAGGGGCTGGGGAGATAGCTCAGTTGGTAGAGTGCTTGCCTTGCAAACACAAAGCCCTGGGTTTGATCCCCAGCACCACAAAAAAAAAAAAAAAAAAGAAGAAGAAGAACAGATTCCCAGAAAGCGTGAGTTCTTAAAGGGCAAGTCTGTGCACACATGCATGTTCACACATGTGCTAGGACACACATGTAAACACACACGTGAGCTTCCAAAGATGGGGCTGTGGGGAAACTTCACGGCCCTCATCAGCATACAGCAGGCAAAGGGGCTGGAGTAAATGGAGCCCCGTGGCTTCCCCTTGCACAGGCTTGCACACTTAGTAAAAGCAGAATTTTGCCCCCTGAGAATGACAGATAAATAACAGGAGACTCAGAAGAGGTAATACAAAGCAGACGTTAAAGGTACTTTCAAAGATTAATGACCCAGTTCTTGTGATTATATTAAGCAGAAAGGCAGAGAGCAGATGTGCTGCATCCAGTATGTTAAAGCTGCAAACACAGCCTAGGAACAGAGAGGAAATGCACTGCAGTATTACAGACAGAATTTTTCTTCCTTGTGATTTTGTATTTTGCAAATTTTCTACATCAAAGCGTTAGTAGGATTAAATGAGCTAATGTAGCCAAAAGATTTAGAACAGGTCCTGCTGCTTAGTAGGTGCTGTGTAGGTATGTGCTCTTGTTATAATGATGTCTGCTTATGATCTGAAATATTTTAAAGAAAAATACTTCTTTCTTTCTGACCTTCTTCACACTGCCTCTGAGAGGGTTGGGAATGTTCTACAGGGCTTGGGAGGATAGGGGCTGGTCCTGTGGACTCTTCTGGTAGCCATTCCTGGGCAGAGAGATCCCTGTCCAATCTGAACATCCTGCAAAGAGGGCCTTGATTTGTCCCCAGGGGACGTTGCTCTGAGAGGCACAGCTTCATCCGGAGGTCCAGGCAGATAGGTATTCTGTTTCCAGTTATCCACGGAGCTCTACCTGGTGAAAGTACCCACATTCAGGTTTCTTCCCTCCATACCCAGAACCCTGGAAGGAGGAGGAGCTTCAGCAGGAACCCAGAGGGTGGATTTTCCCCAGCCTCCCACCCCCTTTCAGGTACTGAGAAGGGGGAAACTGATGTCCCAGATGCTGTGCCTGTGCAACTTTGCCACAAGGGGGCGCTCCAGGCACCAGTAGGCGCTTCAGTGTGCAGCCTAGAAAAGAAAAAGAAAAACGTGCAGGGTTGCACTCAGGAAGGGCCCTGAGTCACTCCTAACATGGGCTAAGGAGGGGCGCGAAGGGCAGGTTTGGAATTGTTTCTCTGCCTGGGCTCAAGACAGGTCCTGAGGGTGCAGAGGCCTGGCTAGTCCTGCAGAGGGTGTTTGCCCTGCCCTTTGGAGCAAAAGGCCTGAGGGGTCTCGGTGCTGGAAAGCAGGAGGCAGAATTTGGGGTGTCCCCAGTCAGCCCCATAGCCACAGCCTGGGGGCTCCCTGAGAGCAGCCAGCGAGGAGGGCGGGCAGAGCAGCCACTTGCGGGAGCTGGAAGGCATGGGGGCTGGAAGGCGTGGGCATTGAGTCTGTTCAGAGCTGAGGTCTGCCGGCTGGGCTCTATGCACCTCCTGCCCTACGCCAGTCAGCCTGCACTGCGCATCTGGGTGCGGGTGTGAGTGCAGTTGTCTCGGTACTGGGCCGTGCCTGCGTGCACAGAGAGCCTCCAAGACTGCTGGGGATGCTTCGGCTCAGGGCTTTATGAGGTCAAGCTAGATCTCATTCCCGCTATCAGACACCTAGCTCACTCCTGAACTTGTGGACAGGGGTGGACATGCAAGTGTGTACACAGAGATGCGTACACAGGTACGGAAACGCAGACGTCTGCGAATGCACGCACACAGATGCACGCGCAAACAACGCAACCTGGCGCACAAGGACATGCGCACACACCGCTCTACTGATGAGCAGCGGTGAGACAGAACCCTCCGGGATTCACCGAACGCCTATGTGGTGGTTCAAGCCGAGTTACCTGCAGTCACCTCCACCAGGCCGTGAGTGGCAGAAACCCAGCACTTGGCCCCGTGACAGTCAGGGCCCCTCGCGTCAATTGCTCCTAACTGGAGCTGACTGTGCTTTGCTGGCAGCTTAGTGAAGGCAGGGGAGCCGGCCCTGGGAGAGAGGAAGCCTCCTGAGGCCTGCAGGGTTGAGCTGGGAATTCTGGCAGAGTTGGAGAACCTCCAGGCAGCCCCCAGGGAGGCAGCACAGAGGGAGGGAAATTGATGATCCTACATGTCACCACGTCCCTGGTGCACCCCGCTTCTGCTGGCTATGCTCTGTGACCTTTCAACCTTGAGAGGCCTCTAGAGATCTTGTTTCCTTCTGTGTGCAGTGGGGCCCCACCAGGCCCCCGGGAGGCTGCTGTGCCAATGGGCTTCTCTGGATTTGGAGACCAGCTTTCCCTGCTGCTGGTGAAGTGCTTGCCAACCTGGCTTCCTAGAAATTTCAGACTTCACTCCCCTCTGCTCTCCAGCCCCTGGTTGTATCCCTTTCCTGGCTTTGTGCATGCAGGGGGTCTCAGTGTGTCCCCTGGGTCCATAGAAACTTGATGCTCAATGAAGCAGTATTGAGACTGTAGCCTTGAGGTGGTGGTGAGGCCAGGAGGGCTCTGTCTGCAAGCATGTCCCCCACCCTCCCTCCTCACACACTGTCTCCCTGGCCCTCCTGCTTTCTGTCATGAGATGATGGCAGCAAGACTTGCTGGAAGTGGGTCTCTTGACCTTGTGCTTCTGAGCCTCCAGAACTGTAACAAATAAATCTGTTTTTTTTAATTATTTACCCAGTCTCAGGCATTCTATTATAGCAGCACAAAGGGACTAAGTCTCTCTCTCTCTCTCTCTCTCTCTCTCTCTCTCTCTCTCTTTCTCTCTCTATCTCTCTCCCTCCTTTCCTCCCTCCAAAGTCCTCTGTTTGCCATCAGAAACTCATAACACTCCCATTCCACCCCTCCAGATATGGCTGTCATCAATCCAGACAGTTTGTCCCTGTCCTGTGCCCCTTCTTCTCTTTATGCTGCCCATCCTGGGCAGGCCTTTGGGTAAGAGGGAGGAAGGAGAGGCTTTCTCTATATGATCCTGTGCCCAGGAGTTGGAAGAGCATTAAACAGTTGAGTTTCCCATGGACAACCTGCAGGAAGCTTTAGATCTGGGACCTAACTCATGGAGCTGGGGTCCTAGGATGGAAGAGAGGGGAGGGAGGGAAGTAGAGGAACAAAGAAAGCAAACATGTTGCTGGGGGAAAGGGAAGTAGGCCCAGTGAGGGATCCTGAGGATGTGGATCACAGAGCACAGCTGCTGATGGGAGATGAAGGGGCTGGCACTGTCCTCCAGGCCCCATGGTGAGTGCTGGTGGTCAGCAGTCAGATTCTTCCTCGGGGGTCTACACTAAGTAGAATGAGAAGCCAAATGCAGACCAAGAGATGTGCCCTTGACCTGGATCTGGGATCAAATCTTCACTTATGTGGCCTCCGGAGAAGCCTTAGAATCAGGGGCTTCCCAGGAGCCCTCTGTCCTAGGATGGGAGAGGAGGGTACCAACAGGGGCACTGTGTCAATCACAGAGACTGGAGTGAGTGGGGAGCGCCAACCCTAGGGGACAGCCCAGCCTCTGGTGTGTCCACTCTGGGCAGTCGCATGGTGGACTTGTGGGTCCAGTGAGTGGCTAGACCCATCCTGCAGGCCCCAGAGCCCTCCTCTCTGCCTCCCCTTGGTGATGGGGAGGAAGCCTGAGCACCGGATGTCATGCTTGCTCTCGGGCTGCCCCCAGAGGGCCCAAGCCTTTGCTCAGTCCCGAGGCCAAGTCCACACAACAGGAAGAGCAGAGTCAGGGTTCCAACCCAGGTTTGATTGCCAACCCGCTCTCTGACCCAATGGCTAGGTCAGCCATGTGGTTGCTGGGGGACGTGGTGCTTTCCCTGTGCTGGACTTGGTCTTAGGATCTTGCTCTGTGCAGCTTCTCTGGTCCTTATGCAACAGGAACCCGGGTCCTGGTCATATCACTGCTTTATAAACCAGGCCACCCTGCTGTCCATCTAATGAAGCAAGGAGGGCCTCATGGGTACTGGTTGGAAGTCCCCCACTCCGCTCTGCTTCTGTGGGCAGGGTCCTCCAGTCAAACCACCCTCCTCACCAAGAGCACAGCAGGCAGTTCCTGCTAACCCCTGAGTCATGGGCCTCAGCTTCCTGGTAGTCTGCAGAATTATTCAAACAAGCCAATCACATCCTCTGGTGGGAATCTGAGGCATCCTTGCCCTGCCTCCTGTGGCCTCTGTTTATGCTGTCCCCAAAGTGCCCCCCCATGTGGCCCTGCATGGCAGGCAGTGTCACCCCACCCTGGGGTGGGAACACAAGTGACTGACAACCTGCTCCCGGTCTCCTCTGCCTGGTGTCAGCTGTCGTGTGTTCTGCCATCCGTGACCTTAGGATGAGACCATTGCCTTGCCAGCAGGGAAGAGGAAGCACTCAAAGTAGACATGTGGGGTTTTGCAGAAGATCCCTGAATGGGCCTTGGTGAATGTCCAGGCAGGAGGATGACTCTGAGATGGGCAGGGCTGGACGGTTGTCCCTGGAAACATGGCCTGAGTGAGGGGCAGTGCATCCTGGAGAAGGGGCCTTGGGGACTGGTTACTGTGGGAGTGGGGCTGATGGAGAGCCAGGGACTTTTCCTTGACTGGTTCTGCAGAGAGCTTAAGAGAACACCCGTTAGTGGTAAAGGCGCCATCTGCTGCATGGCCGTGTTGGATTTTTGCAGGAAGACTCACCCAACTCTCCCCTTGGCCCTCAGAGTCAAGTGTTATCCCCATTTTCCAGATTAGGAAGCAGAGGCTGAGAGGCCAGTTCTCTACCCACGGACAAAAGATGAAGGAGTCGGTTTTGAACCCACAGCTGTCTGGCTGCAGATGTGTCATATCCAAGTCCTGGGCATGCCACAGCAGGTGTCAGGGTGCAGTGCTGTGGGGCAGGGGCTGGCCCAGGAGCTTTGCCGGCCCATTCCTGGGATGTGCTGGTGGCTCCACATTCTTTTTTTCCCAAGATTGGAGAGAGCCTGTAGGGAGAAGTCCTCATCAGAGGCCCTCAGTGGGCCTCTCCCTGAGCAGCTGGTGTGCTCTGATGGGCATCAGGTCTGAGGCCCTGTGTCCCTGGAGACCTGCTGGCTCCTTTTCAGGGATGGTAATTGTTAAAGTGACATTTTCAACCAAGAGGGCTGGTGGACTATCCAGACAGCCCACAACCTATATGTATGGCTGCCGCCACTGCTCAGTTCCCAGGGCATGCAGAGGTGGTGGAGGTTGGAACTAGGCTTCCCTTGCTGCTGTTGGACAAGTGTGGCCTGGAGAAGAGCTGATGTCAGAGAACCACTGAGGGAGCTTTGCGTTTTCATAGTTTTCAGTTCATATTTTGCTATTTTTTCCAGTGTTGGAGAGGTTCCACCTGCCATCAATATTTCTGACATATTTGTAGGTATCAGCGATGGCTGGGCTGGCATCAGAGCCCAGGTGACTGGGGAGCAGCTGGAGGAATCCTCAGTATGGTTGGCAATGCCCTGACCCTTCTGTCATCCTGCTAGAGAGGTTGTCCAGTGCCAGACTTGAGGTCTTGGTGGGGAAGAACTGAAGCACCTGTTAGTCTACTCCCAGTTTTCTTTTCTTTTTTTTTTTTTAACCTATTCTCTTTCCCATTTCTAAAGTGAAATCCAGTGAGAATAGTTGAAAGAATTGAATGGTAACAAGAAATTACAGTCCTGGCCCTTCAAACAAGGCAATCTGTCTTGTTCTCTCCTCAGATTACCCAAAAATTCAGGTTATATTCTGATGGCAAACTTGAACAGACGGTGTCCATGGCAACCACCATGCAGCCACTGACCCAGCATCTTCACATTACCTACAAGAAGGTGACACCATAGCCAAATCTCCAGATCCTGGGCCCTGCGAGGCTACAGTTGTTGGGCGCCCCTGTGCAGATGCTCCTGGAGTGACATAGAAATAACAAATAAAGGCCATTATTTTTATGACTGAGAATATTGCCTGTTACCTCTTGTGTCAATGGCATGTGTTTCTATCTGTTGCTGCTGATTTCCTCCCACAGTCTTTTCCTTAAAAACTTAGTCTTGGACTGGGGCGGAGCTCAGCAGGGCAGCTCCCACTGGGTCCACTCCTCACCACAAAAGAGAAAATTCACGTAGTGGGCAAGATCCTCTCTTTCTTCCTGCAGTTTTTTAACAAGATCTAAAGTACTTCAATAGAGTGGGCTACAGTGTAGCAGACAAAAGATGGACTGCAAAGGGTTGCAGCACTGGGACCAGTGACCACACCTGTGGTCCCAGCCATTAAAGGCTGTGGCAGGAGGACTGCCTGAGCCCCACTCCCACCACCCCCACAATGTAGTGAGACCTTGTCTCCAAAAAGAGAAAAAGAATGATGGTCATTTCCATCACCTTTAGGAGCAAGAGTCTAGGCCTATTCCCCAAATCAGGAGCCTCAGGAGCCAGGCAGTGGTAACGGCCAGCACCGTGTCTCTTCTTTTCATTACCTCATGACAGCTTGCTTTCATTTCTGGTGACCCCTCCTGGCCACCCAGCTCCAGCCCAGGTCATCTCTACATCTCCCACTTGCTGCTGAGTGCCTGTGAGTGGATTCAGGTGTGGCGATGGCCCCCAGGACTGCCGAGCCTTGGCATGCACCTAACACCAGGAGACCCCTTTACCAGAGGCCTCCCCTGGGAGGCAGACCTGACAGTGATGGGCAACAGGCTTAGGCAGCTGCAACCCCAGGGCATGGGGACACCTCAGCTCAGGGGAGAGCCCAGGTCTGTGTCCAGCCTTGGGGTGGGTGTGGCCTGTGACAAGGATCTGAGCTGGCACACGGCCCATGTTGGCAGTCTTGGAGACTGGGGCTGTATCCGACTCTGCTGCCAGCACCTGGGAGTGCTTGCCAGGCCCCACTCCTGGGCACCCCAGAGCAAAGCCTGGAAGATGAATGTTCGGCAGCCTCCTGGGCTGTCTTACAATGCACAAGCAGGCCCTGTGCTCCACAGGGTGGGCCCTCTTTCCATCTGCCAGCATTCCCTCCTGACTGTCCCAGACTCCCCCTCCCTCTCAGGTGCCATTGTTAGGGTGCCCAGCCCTCCAGCAAGCTCCACACACACCCTTCTCCATTTTAGGGTGTCCAGGCTATTTTTACTCCTCTTGTGATCTTAAGTTAGCTTGTTTAAATTCAGGAGAAGGCATTCTGCTTCTTTTATAAGGGTTACATTTGATTTGTGGATTTTCGGGGGGGGGGTGTCCAACTTTGCCACCAAAACACATTTCTCTTTGCACCTGTTTATGTCCACTTTGGGGCCCTGAAGATATCCCTAGTTTTCCTTGCCTTGGGCTCAGGTTGCTTGTTCCACTGATGCTGCATCTGTCCCTGCCCTGATGGGCCATCTCTTCCTGGAGCCAGGCTGCTGATCTGTGCCTCTTCAACCTGCCGCTTCTCTGGGCCCTTGGCATGGAGAACTTCCTATGATGGACTAGATCACAGACTTTGCTCTGGGAGGTGCAGAAGGGAGCCTGGCAGCCTGCAGAGCCACAACCCCTGCACCCTTTGCTAAGGCTGCTGCCCCTCAGGCAGGTGGAGCCAAGACCACCCAGCTGGTGGTCATGCAGAGCAGTGTCCACCCTGAGCTGACTTCACTTGGCTGCCAAGAGGCTTCTGGGACCCTGTCCACATTGCCTGGGCCTGAGGGATGTGAGAAGAGCAGGTGGGGCTTCCCAGGAGGGAGAAGGAGCCAGGACAGCAGCAGGAGCACCAGGGTTGGGCAGTATAGGGTGGGCTGTACTGTCCTGAGGGCCAGCAGGGCAAGAAAATCTTGGTGGTTGGTGTCTCAACCCTGTGATGTGTCCACTTTCCAGCAGTGTCCCATGACCCAACCTGGAGTTGGGCGGGCCTTGGGAGAATGTCCCTGCCTTGGAAATTAGGCCCTGTGCTGGTCTGGAAGCAGATGGACACAGGAGGATAGAGTGAAAGGGGCTGATTGCAGCTGTGGAGCAAACTGGCCTTTGTCCTGGTGTGTGTGCACATGTGTGAGCCTCTGGGGGCACAGCAAAGCACAGCATCCCTGTGAGGGCTCGAAGGCCCTCACTCTGGTCCATTCGATTCAGCTGCCAGGGTCCCCAGAGGCCTCTGCAGGCCTGTGGGAAAGGACAGCCAGCCCTAACCTAGAGGGACCCATGCAGGACCCCAAGTGTGGAGGTGCATGTCTGTGGGTGTGGGCCCTATGGGGGTCTGATCAGTGGTACCACCTCACCTGTGCCTGTGGAGAAAGACTTGGGATTGAGGACCTGAGTTGCCAGTCCTGGGCAAGGGCCATGCTCTGCAGGAGTGCCTGCCAAGGTCCAGGCTGCCCGTGGTCCAGGGAGGGAGGACATGCCACTCCAGCACACCCTCCAGGACTCTGGGCTGCACACTGAGTGCAGAACCTCTGCTTGCCTGGTGGACTGTGCTACTTCTCCCACACTCAGTCTGCGTTCCATGTTCCCAGTGGTTGGCATGAGTGAGAAAACTACAACAGTCCCTCAAGGTCCCATGTCAACCTCAGCTCCAGAAGTCTGTAGGGTTGGTGTCTAGAAACAGGTGGTGTGAGAGAATCTGCATCCTCTTGCAGGGCAGCTTCCCCAAGGTCACGCTCTGGGACAGGTAGACAGCTGCCTGTTGGGGTGGGAAGCAGCTTCCACTGGCCAGACACCTCCACGGGATCCCGGGCTCCTGGATGCCCTGCTTCCTCAGAATGCCACTCATTCACAGCCCACAAGCTCACAGGGCTTGCCCTGCAAGGCCAGGCTCTCACTGGTACTGTGATCCAGCTCCAGAGGAATGAGGTTCTGGGCCCAAAGGTCTGGAGAACCCATGGCTGAAGGAGGGCAGACACAGTCCTCCAGGTACCTGGGGGGACTGAACCCTGTGCTCCTCTTCCTGTAAACAGCCAGGCAATCCCATCTGCTCCTTGATGTTCTGAGGTCACCTAGGGCCTGGGAGCCTCCCATGGTAATGGCCCTGTCCTTTGTATTTCTACTGCCACATCAAACCCTGGATTGTCAGTAGCTTCAACTGGGATAGGTGTTTGCACAATTTTGTCTGACCAGCATCCTTGCACATCACTGAGCAGGCATCTGCACCCTCCACCTGACCAGACCTGAGAGCCCACCAAACCTCACACAGCATCTTGCACATCAATGAGCAGGCATCTGCGCCCTTCCACCTGACCAGACCAGAGAACTACCACACCTCACACAGCATCCTTGAACGTCATTGAGCAGACGTCTGCACCCTTTCACCTGACCAGACCACAGAGTCTATCACACCTCACACAGAATCCTCACACATCACTGGCAGGTGTCTGTGCCCTTCCACCTGACTAGACCAGAGAACCTACCACACCTCATACAGCATCCTGGGCATGTCACTGAGTAGGCATCTGCACCCTTTCACCTGATCAGACCAGAGTACTACCACACCTCACACAGCATCCTCACACATCACTGGACACAGGGAAACTAAAACAAAAACCTTGGTTTGGACTTTATTACCAGTCTGTGTCCCCCAATGAAACCTGAAGGCCACAGAACCCTGGGGCTGCTTCCAGCAGGGCCCTCTCTACATGGTAGATGACCCAGCACATTGTCTCCCACTGGGGTCTGGGGGCAGGTGCAGCTACAGGGTGGGGAGAGGAGCCAGGAGGAGGGGCACTTCAAGCAGTCATGTTGGGCAAGGGCCCTGCTCAGCAGGGCTGAGCTGGGCTGCTGGGGCTGCAGACTCCTCCTGGACCAGCCTTGGCCTCTAGTGCACCCCAGGGGCTGGACTTCCCGGTGTCGAATCCTCAGGGACCGGACAAGGGAGGCACAGGAAAAGCAGGGTTTGTGATCATTCTCCACAATGCAAAGCTTCAATGGATCCTGCTTGCCCACAGGATCAGAGGTCCACTGGTCAGGACACTGACCTGGAACCCACCATGGTCAGGGACACTCCCTCCCTCTAGAAATTGGTGAGGCCACCAGCATGGGAGCCTTGTGCTGTGGATCAGGCCAGTAGGAGCTCTTTGTTCTCCAGTTTCAGCAGGCCAGTCTCCTTCAGACCAACTGTGCAGGGCCCACTGCCCACAAGGACCAAAGCCATCTTGTGTTCTGAGATGGGCTTTCTGGGGCTGGAGGCATCAGGAAGCATGTGCTGCAGGGAGCTGACCCTGACTTCCTGGCAGGGGTCCAGGAGAGGGCCTGCAGCCACACTGAAGTCAGCCCCTCTCTGCTTACCCCTGCCAGGGGTCTGGGTCTGCAGAGGAATGGGGGCTCAGAGGGGAGAGGTTCTTCCCAGGTGCTGCTGGCCTCCGGGGGTGGACCCCAGGGGCCAAGCCACAGCTTCTGTACAGCTGGGCATCTCATCTCTCTGGCAGCAGCACAAAGAAGACAGCCTTCAGGAAGCAGCCAAAACTGCAGAGTGCATCCACCAGCCAGTGTGCATGGAGGCCAGGGTCCATGCTGACCATGTACCTAAGGACGTCAGTCTGTGAGGGAAGAGAGGACTGTCAGAGCAAAGTCCAGCCACACAGGCCCAGAGCACATGAGCCACACAGTCAGCACAAGGCTGCCTGGGGAGGGGACAGAACTGGATTACAGGCACCTGAGGATCTGGGCAGCAGAAGGGAGAGCTCAGGGTGGAGAAGGAGAGAGGTCACCTGCACCAGGGCTCCCAAATGCCCCCTGCTTGCTGGCCATCCCAGAGGAGCTTCAAACAGCCATCCCACAGGGCCACTGAACAGCTTTGGACCCTTCCTTGGAGTGGAGCAGAGGCCGGGCTTTCCAGAAGCCAAGGAACCCTGGACTTGAGACCTTTCAGGAGGGATGGGTGCATGCCTACACCTTAGCCCCACTTCCTGGACTGGCATTGGTGCTGCCCAGCATACTTTCCTGCTGGCTCCTGGGCACCAGGGCCTGCCAGGGTCTGTAGGAAAGAGGCAGGAGGTCAGCAGTCTCAGGTCTCTGCTGGGAATACACCCTCCCCAAGCAGTCCAGTGTCCAGATGGGACCACAGGCCCAGCAGCCAGGGGACTGAGCCCCACCACCCACTCTACAGGTGCAGCCTGCCTTCATGCCCAGGCCCAGCAGCACCCACAGTGTGCCCAGGCCCTGGAGACCAGTGGATCATGAAGAGAGCAGAGGGTCTGCCTCTGACACCGACCCCCAAGGCTGTGAGCCCTCCTCCAGTGGGTGAGACTGGGCTCCAAAGAGGAGAGGGTGCTCTGGGCAGTACTAAGGGGGCCAGAGTACTGCCTCTCCCAAGGCCAGGGGCCTGGTGTGCTGGCTACCTTCTATGGTTCACAGGTCTTTAGCTGGGGCAGGGCATGATGGGGAGGGGCAGGAAACAAGCCAGTGTAGGATTCAGACAGCAAGAGCCAGCTGGGTGCTGCCCCAGTGCCATCCACTCTCCCTTGCCCTGAATCAGTGCCCTGGCTCCTGGCACCCCAAGCTGCACCCACACCACTGCACCCAGGGGCTCACCCATCCACCACTCCTCCTCAGTCAGGCTGCCAGGGTCCTGTGCACAAACTCTCCCAGGCAGTCCACCAAGGCATGCACCATG
Organism: Sciurus carolinensis; assembly: GCF_902686445.1. Classification (NCBI taxonomy): domain Eukaryota; kingdom Metazoa; phylum Chordata; class Mammalia; order Rodentia; family Sciuridae; genus Sciurus; species Sciurus carolinensis. The sequence goes on from NW_025920330.1 coordinate 103,061, forward strand.
GTGGGCTGGGACTGACACACATGGTCCATGTCCAGTCCTGTAGCCACTGCATACAGGGATACCACCTTGCCCCACGTGATGCCTGCAGAGAGAGTTGCTGGTCAGGCACTGGAAGTGGGAGATTGCCCAGATGGTGCCCAGGAGTCCAGGTACCTCCTACAGGCCCTCCCTCCCAGTGGCTTTCGGCCAGCTGATGGCCTGGAGGAGCCTGCCACATCTCCCATGGGTCAGTCCCACCCACCCTAGGGCAGACGAGGTTGCCCAGCCCAAGGACAAGGGAGGTCCCAGGGAGGCACCTCGACACAGGGCCCAGCAGACTTGGGGCTGCATGAAGGAACAGCAAGGGCTCCCTGGGCACACCTGTCCGCCTCAGGATCGCCCCCGTCATCCATTCATGAAGAAGCCAAGGCCACATGAAAGAACCTTTCCCAGACAACTGACTGACTGAGTGGCAGAACAGAGCTGGTGCCACTTCGGGGGAGACAGACCATGGCCCCAGACAAGTGCTCCTGAGCCCCGGGCCAGCCGTACTCCTGAGCACACCAAGTCAGTTCACAAATCAAAGAAGAGCCCTCTTGAGACTCACACACAGGCTGGGACAGGGGCCAGCCAGAAGAGCTATCCAATAGCCATCAGGCCCTGGGCTCCACCCCAGCACTGAGAGAAACACATGAACGGTGGACACCTCAGAACAGCCAGTGGAAGGAGCCAGATGCACAGCACATGCACTGAGCAAGACCACATGTGCAGCATCCAGAACAGCGCCTGCAGCCAGAGTAGGTCAGTGGCTTGGCAGGGTGGACCAAACAGGGTCACCACGCCAGTGTACCAAATACCATCAAACTGCCACTTCAGGTAGGTGAAGCTGCTCTACTCATCTCACCTCCACACGAAGAAACAGCCCTGAGCTCAGACTACACACTGTGCAAAACCCTCCCCTGTCCAACCACACCCAAGCCTCAAGCCTGGTTAACTGACTCCATAGGCCAGCTGCCAAGGGGCCAGCATGCCTGCTGGGCCCTGGCCCTCCACAGCTGAGCTCCCACCCCAGGGCTCTGCTCAAGGACAGCAGGGCAACAGGACCTCCTGACCAGGCCCAATCACAATCCCAGACTGGAGCCCCGGGCCTCCAGCAGACACCAGTGGAGGGTGAAGGGGAGGATGTCCCATGGGGCCCAACAGGGAGACCCGAGGTTGTTCTGCAGAGGACTGCACACTCCATGGATGGCCACATTGGCACAGCTGAGATGCAGGCATTTGCAGGAGTGCTAAACAGGGCTGAATGTAACCATATGAAGTGGGATACTGCCTCCTGTACATCCACACAGTCCACAACTGTCCTATTCCAGACCATGCCTGTGTCCTCTGACCCACCGGTCACTCCTAACCTACTTTTCCCCCTGGAGTGCAGGGTATTCCTGTCCAACATGCCTCACTCAGCAGGGTGCCCGGCATGGTGCCCAGGGTCCTGCCAACCTGGTGCAGGGCACTGGTCACTCTTGTCCATGGCTGAACAGTGTTCCATGTCTGTCTGCCAACAGAGGAACCTCTCGGCCAGGATGAAGAAGGCCGCTGCCCATTTCCAGGTCTCTTGGGCCTCTGTCTAGAGCTGCCAGGTAATATGGAAGCTCCATCTTTAACCCTGGGGACCTGCCAGGCTGTCTTCTAAGAGGCCACATGCCTGGCCAGGTTCTGGTACTCACACAGCCACCATGCTTGCAGTTGTGGGACAAGCCATCCTGGAATGAGGAGGTTCAGCCCATCATTGCCTAAAAGCTGGTGGTGCTGGACAGAAGTTCATCCTGCTGGCCTGCATGTGTGCAGATGGGTTGGAACCCAGGACCTGGAGAGCTTAGCAAGTTCTGCCTGAGTTGCACCCCAGCCTGCTGGTGGCCATTTGGACGTCATCCTTGGAGAAACAGACCCTGTGCTGACCTTTATTTCATATGCATGCACATATGCACACAGGCGCTAATGACAAGGCCACCTCCACAGCCCTTGCCACTCGGCCTCACCCAGGCTGGCTGGGAACCTGTGGTCCTCCTGCTTCTGCCTCTGAGTGGCGGGGTCAGAGTGGGAGGCATGCCCACCACACCCAGCTCCTCTGCCCAGCCTTCATGTGGAATACCTTGTTAGTAAAGGTTTCTAAGAGTCCTTTCTGTACCTCTTTTGTCTTCTCATCTTTCTATGGTAAAATATATTGCTTTTATAATCAGGAGAAATAAAACCACTGCTGACTTTTGATCAGAAGTGGAAATGAGCCTGATAGCACATTTAATTTCTGTAGAGCACTGCATGTGGCTAAAACAACTCTTCAATGTGCAATTCATTTCTAGAGTAGAATATCTGTTAAATGAGGGGGCTCTTTAGATAAGTTTTTATATTTTTTGAGATGTTCACATTTCTGTTAATTAAATGTCATCATAATTTGCACTGTTGACTTTTTAAAAATCAAAGCCACTCATGTTCTATGATTGCAACAAGAGTTGAGTATTGTGTCTAGTGATGAAAATGTGTTCTTGATAAGCAAAATAGATCCTGGTTTTAGAAAATATAATAGCTTTTGTGTAAAGGTTTTCTTTTACTATAGTGAAAGTCAAGGATTTTTTTTCCTTGCTCTTATGGAGAACTAAAAAGAATTGTCTCCCTCTATGAGTAATTTTTTTATTATCATAGAAATAATTCACCATTATTATTAGGGAGTAAATATGCCTTGTATAGGAAAACACAATTCTTCTTGGGAATTCCCTTTATAACTTTAGCATTTTCTTTCACTTGAGAAAATTCCTATATTTCAGATTATTTCATCTTGTGCTTTTTTGAGCTTTTGTGCAATGTAATATTTTATTGATCTGTCTTTGTACATTTTCATTTCATAATGTCTGTCTCCTACCTACCTGTCTAAATGAGCTATAGCAAATTTTGAATTTGTTGGTTAAAAAGTAGTTTTATGTGTTTCCTCATGGGTTTGTATTAGTTTTGCATTTTAATCTTCTACTTTGCTAAATTACTCTGAAAGGCAGGATTCCCTTTTGAACCCTGCCTTAGTGTATCATTATTTTTCTGTGGTTTAAGAATAACAGATCAAACTATTTTTTTTTATTTTGATGAACAAGCTATATTCCTTCTCTTTTAGAGGAAGAATCATATTGTGTTATTAACTACTCTTTCCTTCAGTCAGATTTCCTTAAATCAGTCTGATATACACAGGGCTACAACTTGGGGGTTGTTCCAAGCTACTGTTGTCAATGGCTGTTGTACATACTGTTATGTGTAAGGGCGTAAATATATTTATTATGTTTGCAAAATTCATTCTGTACAATTGTAGATCAAGGTTGCTCTTCTTTTATATATGGGATATTATGTTTTAAAGACCATCTTGGAATACAATTAGAGAACTTAGTGCTTTCATGTACTAAGACCTATTTTGAGTTTAATATTTTACCTTTGCAAAAACTTTAATTAAAAATGTTATTAAAAAAGTAAAAAAAAAAATAAGAAATGGAAATGAGCAGGGGTGAACTCAAAGCCCTCAGGGAAGCACAAGGACCAGCAGCAGTGGCCGCTGCTTACTGGGGCCACAGCTGTCCTGTCATGGGGGGACAGGAGCCTGGGAGCTGCAGCTCATGGTGGCTACAGCAGAGGAAGCATGGGTGGTAGCCTTCCAGCAGGGGGAGCCCGGCAGCCTGCACTCCTGGCAGGAAAGTCAGCTGGAGGGCCAGTATGCAAGACCAGTGTGGGCACACCACAGGCAGAGAGGCCGGGAGGGTCCAAGCCATCAGGCCAAGAGCCCAGCACCCATGAACACTGGGAGGGGCTGGTGTGAAGTGTGATAGGCCTGAGGGGTGTCCTGAGAGCCAGCAGGCCTATGGGAGGGGCAGACAACACCCTCACTCTCCCAGGATCAGAGAGATCAAGAAACAGCTGCAGGTCACACAGTCCACATGGGGCCAAGGACACTAACACAAGGGCATGAGGCAATGGGTGGAGTCAGGGCAGCTGGCCTAGGTTCTCCCTGGACCCTAGGAGGCAGCAGACCCCTGGGGAGAAAGGCAGTGCTGTGGGATCCCCATACCCTTTACCTCCCCTTTGCCCCAGGACCTCCCAGAACCACCCTCTGGCTGCTGCTTTCCAGCTCAGGCTGGTCCTGCTCTTCCCCAGCCCCCTCCTGTCCCCACACCCACCACCATGCAGAGCGCCAACCCAGTCCCAGCTCATGGCAGACACCAACAGGCCAGAGCCTGCTTTCATGAGAATAAGGCTGAGGGTCAGTGGCCAGGACCTAGGGTGTGGGGGTGGGCGGGGAACCAGGGACCCAGGCTCAGGTGTCCCTGCCCAGCCTGCTGTTGGTGTCCACATTGAGGCCATGAGGAGCAGAGGCTGGGAGGGCTCTATGGTGCCTGCAAGTGGTCCAGGGCCTGTACCTCCTGGAGAACCTGCTGGACTTCAGTGGGCGCACAGGCGCACCTTACCCACCATATCCAGGCACTCCTCCCACTCTCCCTGACACAGGCCTGAGCACCTTGCCTTGTCTCTCCTGAGTTTGCCCACCTCTCCTGCCATCAGCACTGTGCAGGGGCTTCCTCCTGCTTGCGTCTGGGCGCTTCTCTGACCATGTGACGTCAGAAGCAGCTCCCCTTGCTCTGGCAACTCTGTCCTGCCGGCCCTGGGCTTCCAACTGCAGCCTCTCCCCACCTGAGCCCCCAGGCACAGCTCCTGTCATCAAGACTTCGCTTAGACCTGGCCACCCAGTGTCAACAGAACTTTGATGGGACAGAGCACAACCTTGCTCTCACCCAGGGGCAGTACACTGCCCTGCCTGATTCCCACCATCCACGTGGGTCAGCTGGGCACCAAGATGCTTGTGGTCCTTGGCAGCCTGGATTCTGAGAGTCCCGCCCAGCTGAGGCCTCACCCATAGCCCCCACCATGCCCACAAGACCCCCAGGCCTTGTCACACAGTTCCATTCCCTCCCAGGCCCCCCACTCTCCCCCTCTACACCCCCACCCCCATGGGCTCCTGCATCTCTTCTGTCTCCCTGCCATACTCCGTGTACTTGCGGATTCCTCCGGTGAGCCTCTGCTAGGAGTTAGGAGGGCCGCAGCAGAAACTCCTGGATCAGCATCTGACCTCAGGCCACACTGCAGCCAGTGGGCACCACTGGCCCTGACTGTGGGGCTTCAGGCCTGCCTCACTCGCCCATGACATGAGACCAAACTCCTTGGGCTGGTGGACAGGATAGCCAGGGACAAGGGTACGTGACTCACACCACAACAGGAGGAGCTCTTTTAGTTCGGAAAAATCTTTAGAAATTGGGGCATTTTATCCCCAAACCAATATTTCTGGTTTTTCCTGACAATCAGAAGACTAGAGCAGCAAATGACCTCGTCTGGTCATGGCTCTGGCAACCTGGTTGCTGGGCCACTCAGGCCCTGGGTGAAGCCTCGCAGCCTGGACACCTAGTGGCCCTTAGCGTAAGGTGGGAGACTTACTTTGGTCATGTTTGACTTGAGCCCTGTCTCCAGCATGGTCTCCAGCCATGGTCTAGGTCACTGGGGAGCTGGGAATTCTTCTGGCACTCAGCACGCCTCAGGGACCACCACTTTCCTGATGCCCATGCCTGGCCTCTGCCTCAAGGTTTCTGTGTGGAGAAGCCCCCACAGTCCCTCAGTGTGGCCAGGCCTGTGTGGTGTGTGCTCGGGTCTTTTTGCTGGCCCAGGACCTGGTTCCTGGCTGTGTCATCTGGACACTGCATCCACTCACCTCTCATCAGTTGGGAGGGTGATTGCCCATGGTGGTGACAAGAGCTAGCTCCTGGCTCTGGTGAGGAGGTGTGCTTCTCGTCCCAAAGCAGTGCTGGTCTGCCTGCTGTTCTCAGTTCTGTTTCTGAGTGTCTTGGCGCTGCCCTGTGACCCCTGTGCATGACGTTCCTGCTGGTTTCCTCCTCCTTCCCCAGCTTCCTCCAGCCTGTGGCCTACCTGTGTTTTCTTCCCTGAGTTCTTGCACTCAGGTGATTGGTCTTTCTTCACAGAAGTGGCTGGACTCAGCATGTGCACCTGCAGTCCCAGCAACTCAGGAGGCTGAGGCCCTGTCTCAGAATGAATAGATAAACCAGGGGTGGACACACCCTTTGCTCTGAGTGCCAAGGACAGCATGGGTCTGGGACCAGTGGGTTGCTGAAGGACAATCATGTTGCCTGGTGAGAGGCTGGCCTGCCCTGCACCTCAGGAGATGTGGAGCCTACCCAGCCTCTATTCTTAGCAGCCTAGAGGGTCATGGGGGCTGTTCCCCACTGCCTGCCCACTCCATTCCTCTGGTGAACAGGGACCATTCACCTGCCTCCAGCAGCCCTGGCCTGGTTCCCTCTGTCTTCCAGCCATACCCTGGCTCTCCCAGCTGGCTCCCACAGCCCCCAAGTTCTGGTGGCTGTGGATTCTATTCTGTGACCTATTTTGCCTGGAAATCAAGCTCAGGGAAAAGCTTTCATCGTAGCATTCTTCTTGTTAATTCCAGAAGAGGTGGAGATCATTCTGACCTACTTGGTCATGTCCCTAGGATGACCACAGACAGACTGAGGGACAGAGGAGCAAGGTCACTGCCTCTCTTCTGCTTCTCTCCAACTCTGACTTGTGGATGGTTTTCAGATGCCAGTGTGTCTCAGGTTCTGTCTTCCTCGCCCTGTCTGTGAGGACTGCCTTCTAGGCATTGGGAACAAGTCTCCCTCATGCCTCTGGCCAGCTGCAGCATGACCTAGTGCTGGATCAGAGGGACGAAGATGAGGACAGCTGGGTGGGCTTCTTGCCTAGGGAGGGTGACCTCAGGTCTGGGGAAGGTGGAGTCGTGCCCACTAAGACGTGGGTTCAGATGTCCCTTTAGTGAGTGATGTGGTCCCTCCTGGCCTGCGACCCTGGCCCTGCCTCCTGAGTGGCGTCCAGCTCTGCTGCTGCTACTGCGCATCACCCCATCTGGGTGCAGGCATGGCTCATCCCAGGCCTGGGCTTGCTGAGTAGAGGGACACCCAGGACCTCCTGGGGAGCCTGCTGGCCAACAGGACGGCTTTCACATAAGCTACAGCCTCCAGTGTGTGGGCAGGGCTGGACAAGCACTTCCTGAGCCTCCAGGTCAGGCTCCCTGCCCTCCAGCCAAGTGCCTGGGTGCACTGACCCCTGGTGCTACAGGTTCATGCTGGCCTCTGTGAAGGGCCACAGCAGGGCACCTATGCTACTCTCCCTGGAAGGCTCAGGTGTGTGTTGGGAGTCAAGGCTGCAGGTTACCACTCTGTGAGGCGCAGCAGGTCAGATTCTAGTCCACTGACTGAATCACTGGTAGACCAGCCCCCGTCCACTCCTCTGTGCCCAGGCTGCTGCTTTGGCCCACACCTGGGCTGCAGCACTGCCCGAGGACCAGGTCAGCTGGTGAGAGCCACAGGCAGGGCTTCGACCTCAGCCTGTTCAGGCAAGGGCCTCGTGAGTTGGCCCTGCTTGATGTGGAGGCAGGCCAGGCTGTGACGGTAGCCCTGCCTGCCATGGGGCCAGAGTCTGGAAGGCCCAGGTGTGAGGGGAATACCCCTTCTCAGTGCTGAGCAGCTGTCAGTCAACCTGAAAAACCAGGAGGAAGGTGCCCAGGTGCTGACCTTTGCATTTGGGCCTCCAGCACTGGGTCTCCAGCTGGTCCTTGGTCTGTTTCATCAGGTCAGCATGGTAGCTCATCTTCCAGTAGCTCAGGCCAAAACCCTCAGAGCCCCTCCATCCCATGTCCACCTGCTCTGACCTGGGGGTCCGGAACCTGGCCCTTCCCCCACTGCCCCTCCTATCATCTGGCCAAGTCACCCCCTCCACCTCCACTGTCTTGTGGTTGGTGCCCAGGGCTTCTGCGCCTGTTGCCCATTCTCCTAACAGATGGCCTGGAGGGTGGGCAGAGCCCCCTGCACTCCTGCTGTCCCTAGTGTTCTTTTCCAGCCTTCAGACACAGGCACTGGGAAGAGCCCTGGCCCACAAGAGGCAGCCCTGACAAGTGGTCCAAGGTGGGGGATGCAGAGGTACTTCACCCTGCTGACCTCGTGTCACACGAAGTCACTCAGCAACACTCAGTCCCCACCACCCAACATCCCACTGCTGCCCACCCCCAAGCCTCTCAGCCCAGCTGCGTCCCTGGCTTCCCACACACAGCTGGGGAAGACCCTGAGCCCTACACCCCTACTCTGCATCTCCAGGTCCCTAATCCCATGCAGGAGCTGCTGTCCGCCCTGGCCCCCTGGCTCCTCTGGGTTGTGTTTCTGTGGTCACTCATGAGGTTCTGACCACGTGGCACAGCTGGTGCCAGTGGTGCCAGTCTGAGGTGTGCTCTGATGGCGTGTGACTCTCCACAGGAAGCTCAGCAAGGTGCACAGGAGGAGGCTGCTGACTGCTGTCCTTCTGTCCTCAGAGCCTCCCAAGATGAACCCAGTGGTGGAGCTGCTGTCCTGGGCACCTGGCTGTTTGACTCTCTGGGAGCTGGGACCTGCCCGACCTTGCAGCCCTTCCAGTACCAGGAGGAGGTGCACATCTCCCACATGGACCAGCCCATGCTCAACTTCTCATAATCCCTTATGGTGGGCTTCCGGTTCTAGGCTGATCCAGAACAGAGAGGGTCCAGCAGGAACCTGCAGGCCATCTGAGGCAGGAGTGGTGGCATGATCTTTCTGAGTCCATTATGTGTGTGAAGGTGTTAGGCAGACCCCAGGGTCATTGCTATGAACCAAGCGTGGAGCAAGTGCATGCTTGTTTTTATCTGATCTCAAGCTGAATTCCCATGTGGAAGTTAGTCACCCCAGTGTCACTGAGAACAAGGGGTGTGGCTTTCCTCCTGATTTGCCCTGAGCTGGTTGGGAATTGAGGATTCTGTTAGAGTTGTGGTCTTAGAGTCTTTGCCACAGTGAGGTCCTCAGCTGGGTCCCACGGCACACTCACTAGGAGAGCCCTTCTGTTCTGGAGGAGGCAGAGGCTCCCAGGCCTCTGGAATGAGAGGGCCCTGTGCTCCTCCAGCCTCTGCTGTGTGACAGAGGCAGCGAGTCAGCCTGGGCCTCAGGACCATACCTGTTCCAGGTTGCACAGTGTTGGATTAGGATGTGTGCACAGACTGCCGGTTGCACAACCTAATCTGGAATACTCCATAGGCTAAGCATTTCTGAGTCCTGACATGATGCTATTTTGAGTTTCAGATTTTAGAAGCTCCACTTGTATTTATAATACATCCACTCTCAGAGAGATTTAGAAGAACTTGTTTACAAACACTGTTTCACAACCAGGCTCAGGGATCCTTCCACCATAGCCTCCCAGGCTGCTGGACATAGGCATCACTGCTGGGCCCAAGTGTGGTGTTCTTCATTGAGCAGACAAGGGCATGTGACCCTAAGGAGTGTTTGAGTCAGCTTTGCTTCACTGTGACCAGAAGACCCGAGGGCAGCTGAGAGGAGGCAAAGTCTGTGGGGCTCAAGTCCCTGAAGTCTCAGTTCACAGAGGGCCTTCTCCATTGCTGAGATGAGGCAGCGTGTCATGGGGAAGGCTTCCGTAGAGGGAGCCCATGGTGGGGTCAGGAAACAGAGAAGGGCAGGGAGCACAGGGAAGATGTACCCCCACGGCAGCCGTGCCCATCTGCTCACAGTCCGCATAGCAGTGGTGGACTGACGAAGGACCAGATGTCCACAGGGTGTACTGACAAGGGGCCAACTGTCAGTCCAACCCATAGCAGTGGGATTCTGGGTGGTAGAGATGATGCAGAACAGTGTTGTCAGCCTTTTGAACTCTGGCCTGCATCAGAGGATCAGAAAGTCCATCTTATAACTGTCATGGGAGAGCAGCAGAGTGGGGTCTGGTGCCTGCACAGGTGGGCACGCGTGTGCCCTGGACCCTGCAGTGTGCATCCTGCACACAGGCACCCCAGGCCCAGCCCAGCCGATGACGCCTGACCTGTCTAAAATTCTCCATGAGAGCTGTAGACAGGCCGCAGGCAGCGTGGCGTCCTAAGCCGTGCAGGGAAAGGGCTTTGGTCTGGGTGCTCGCCCAGCAGAGTTGTGTCCCTCTTCCTGCGTCTGCCACAGGGTGTGTGCCGGCCAGAAACCCGTGCCTGCTCTGTCTCCACCACATAAACCAGCTGGACTTGGGCTCAACAGAAGGAGGTCCTAGAGCTGTCCACTGCCCATGGGCATTGGACAGCACTGGGTGGAAGGTGGGGAACAACAGGCCTGGGAACGGTGATAGCCAGCCAGGACCCCAGGGCCTGCAGGGGCAGAGACAGCAGGGTCCAAGGCCACTTGTGTGTTGGGCTGCTGCTGGGCACCTCTGCGCCCAGGTGTGGGCGCTAGCAAGCTCGGTGCCTGACCCAAGTCTTGACTTCCTGCAGGTTCAACTCCTTCCACCCGGCACACGCAAACCCCTGCACAGAGAGTGTGGCTTCATCTGCCTCAAGCCTGACACCAACAAGGTGGCCTTCATTAGCACCCAGAACACAGGTAATGCCCATACCCAGCGGAGCAGGGCCAAGGGCCTTGCAGATGACCTCCCAGGTATGCTTGCTAGGGGACTATGGATGCGTGGTGTGTGTAGGGGCTGCGGCCCCCTCCTGAGGAGCAGGGCTCCTGAGGAGGATAGTCTAGCAGCAAGGGCCTTCTCTGGAAGTCTGGCTTGACCCAGTTTGAGGTCCTTCTGAAATCGTTCATCAGCCACCCTTAACACCTTCATTACTTCAGTCACTCAGACTGCCAGGTCATGGTGCATTCCTGCAATCCCCAGGACTCGGGAGGCTAAGACAGAAGGATCCAAAGTTAGAGGCCAGCCTCAACAACTTAGTGAGGCCCTAAGCCCTGGTGGTCAATCTCCAGTACCGAAAAAGAAATTACTCTCAAAAAGCTTGCATGACCTTGACCTTGCCCACTTGCCCCAAAACTGCTCCCTTCCTGAATGTTCAGGATGCACCCAGCATAGAGTGGAGCTGTTCAGACCCTGGTAGGCATGGCAGTGGGTGGAAGTCAGTGGGTATGTCCACCCCACAGTGCTCCAGTGGGGGCTTCTGGTAGGAGGGCTGGGTTCAGGGCACTTCTGCAGAGGCCAGCCCCCCAGAGTACCCATCCTGTACTGTAACACACTCGAAACCCAGAAGGCCATGTGCAGGCAAGAGGGCTTTGTGCTGGAAGTCTCAGAGTCCAGCCTTCTGTGGAGGGAGAAGGACTCAGAGGCCAGCCTCCTGTGGGGAGGAAGCTGCGCACTGGAGCCAGAATGGGAGGCTACAGCTGAGCTCCACCCCTCGCAGTTGTTGTGAAGTTGGAGGAGGGTGAGGTGAATGAGCAGGAACTGTGCATCGTGTCCCACTCCATTGCCAGGATCTCCTTCACCAAGGAGCCCCATGTGGAGCAGGTGAGCCCAGCCCTCCCCAAGATAGCTGTGGTGTGTGCGCGATGGCCAGCAGGGCCTCTGCTGGTGCCTGTGTCTCCTCCCCCGAGCCCATCTCCCGGGCCTCCTGGCTCCTCCCTGGCTGATGGGCAGGTGGTTGCCAGGTTGCTTCCCTCTCATGAACACCCTCGTGCTTGTGTCACAGGTTGGCTCACTCCTGTGTGTGCTGCTGCCACCCCAGTCCCTGGCCTCACTCTGATGCTTTGAGTCTGATGGCAGCAGTTGGTCCCTTGTTCACATTTGAATCCAGCCTTTGGTGGAGGGCTCACACTTGCTGGGGTCGTGCTGCTGCTGGTGTGGGTGGACACGTGGCCAACTGTGGCTGTTCACCTGCAGTCTGCTTTCTGGCCTGTCTGGTGGTGGGAGCTTCTCTGTAGCCACCTTTCTCGCCAGGTTTCCTTTCTCTCCTTGGCTTGGGTTCTTGCTCTGTGTTTCCTGTGCTCTCACGGCTTCCTTTACAGTTAGCACCCGGACCTCCCAGATGGGTGCACCTGGTGACTGCTGCAGTCCTGGCTCTCTAGGGGTGAGCAGGGTCCCTCATGGATGCCACCACAGGGCGTGCAGCTTGTCCCCGTGACACTCCTTGCAGGTTCTGGTGTGTTTGTGCCCTTGGTGTCTGCAGGAGGGTCCCAAGTGCCTCTATCCACAGGTTCTTTTTACTGAGCATTTCCCTTTCTGGATGGGTTTCTGAATAAGACTCGAGGTTCCAAACATTTACATGGAGGTCACATCGAATGTGTGAATTAGCCTGGGAGTGCCTGCTGGCAGGGCTGGCGGGGCTGGTGGGCTGGCGGGGCTGGCGGGACTGGGGGCTGTGTGGCCAGTGTGCTTAGAGCTCTTGGCACCTGGTGCTGGGTGAACACTCTGCTGCTGGGCACCCTCCCAGTCCGCAGGCCTTGTGGGGGGTTGGCTTCCAGAGGCTTTTGCAGCCTCTCTTGGAGGACTCTGCTTCTCCACTTGAGGCAGCCCATGCAGGAACTGGGCATGTCCGAAAGGGTGGGCCCAGCGGGACAGGGAGGTCCTCCTGTGATGGCCTCTCCAGCCGCATTCCTTCTAGTCCAGGTAGAGTGCTCTGAGTGGCTCTGCTTTCACCAGGCAGTCCCTGTCAGTGGTCAGGCCTCTTGGCTGTGGGAGCAGGGCCTGCGCCCTGGCTGCTGCTGGTGCTGGGTGGCCTTTGTGGGTCCTGCGTGCCTGTCTCGCTCCCTCTGCCCAGATCTCTTCCTCAGCCAACTGCCCCACTGCCTCGTTGGTCGGCCTCTTTCTCCTCCTCACACTTGCCAGTGGCCATCTGTTCTTCCAGGGTTTTAATTGGATTTTGTTCATTTTATCTGGAGAACTAGCTTTGGGTTTTATCAATTAAACAAAATGTTCCTCTTTTGTTGGGGGAGGAGGCAGTGCACTGGAGTGGGGGCCTGGGGTGTAGCCTAAGAAGCCAGCACCCAGGCCTGTGTCCTCTGCTGCTGCATCTGTTTCCTACCCCGGCACTCTGCTGATCTGACTGACCACAGGTGGGAAGCAGGCCTGGATCTTCCCCTTGAATCATCATGGAAACACATCATGCTGGGGTCGGGGTCCAGGATGTGGGAAGTTAGGGACTGGTGCTTGGTGAGGAGCTGTCTGCCCTGCCAGGTGCTGCTGGGCAGAAGGCCATGACCCTGCCATGACCATGTGTTTGGAATTTTTTTGGGGGGACACTCGACCGCTGAGCCACATCCCCAGCCCTAGTTTGTGTTTTATTTAGAGACAGGGTCTCACTGAGTTGCTTAGCACCTCAATTTTGCTGAGGCTGGCTTTGAACTCCTGATCCTACTGCCTCAGCCTCTGAGCCGCTTGGAATACAGGCATGCACCACTGTGCCTGGCCTGGAATTTCTTCACAATGAAGGTGTTGTGGGTGCATGACCTTGCTGAGCATGAGCTTTACTGCATCCTGAAGCCTCTGACCCGGTCATAGTGTCCCCATGCTGTCCTGTTCTACACCTTGACCTCGGTGGGAATTGCAGGTTTGGTAGGTGCCACCATCCCACCACATTCCTGCAGCTAGTGTTGGTCAGCATCTGGGTTGACAGTATGTCTGTTGCCCCTGGTGAGTGTTCCTTTGGTGAGCCTCACACAGACTCACACTCCTCTTCTTGTGGAGGAGGTTGTGCTCCCTCAACCCCAGGCATGAGTGCACCTGCTTTCCCAGGCTGACTTTGCTGCAGCCAGAGGTGACTCCTTTCTCACACATCTCCTCGGTGTTCAAAAGGGTTCTTTCATCTGCTTTCTTATGTGCTTTTCCCACATCCAGCCCCACTCTCTTGCCAGTTACCTAAGCCCATTTCCATACACCAGAAACGAGATGCCTGCGTCTCAGTGTGAGAGCCACCTCTCCAGACTGTTTTCTCTGTTTTGGTCCTTTTGCCTTGCTCTCTGGAAAACTTCCTCATCACCATCTCCATGCCGTGGTGGAATTCTGAGCTGTGCTGGAGGGCTCGTTTCCATGGATGGTCTCCCTCTTCCTCTCCTACCTGCCCTTTTAAACATGTTGCTCTGGTTTCATCCACGGGTATGGCAGCTTCTCCTGCCTCTCTGAGAGCATTTGTTTTTGTTTTTTTTTTGAGATGGGGTCTCACCTTGCTGTCCCAGCTGATCCTGAACTCTTGCCAGGGGTTCTCCTCTTGCCCCTGCCTGCTGAATAACTGGAGCTGCAGGTGCTGCCTGCCCACAGCTTCTCACTGAGGTACTTGTGACGGGTTAGTTTTCTTCTTTCTCCATTCCTTTTTTCCTTCCAAGTTGCTTTCTAATATTTTTCTGTTTTGATTTTGCATTTCTTCTATGAGGTTTCTTTAAATGCATGATGTGCTGGGGGTCCCACCACTGCCCCCAGCCAGGTTCACGAGGAGGACTGAGCACAGAGTGGCACTGGCAGCTGAGACCCCCACAGAAGAGACACAGGGAAGGCAGGAAAGGGACAGGGGCAGGTGGGTTTGGAGGAAACAGGCTCCTATTCCTCAGGCAGAAGTCACCCCAGGGTCCACTAGAGAGGCAGGTGTGCAGTGCTGCAGGCTGCAGGCCCATGGTGCACCCTCCTGGGTGTGCCATGCAGATCCCAGGGGAGAGAGGTTTTTGTGGGGACCCCAAAGAAGGAGACTCCTGCTGCTGGAAACTGGCTCAACTGCCAGGTTCAGAGCTGGGCATCTCGCCTGGTGGCCCTGTGCTCTGGGCCTAGCCGAGGACTGGGCTGCTGGTCTGAGGCACCAAAGCCCTGCTCCATGAAGATGGGGCAGGATCTGCAGAGTATCCACTTCTTCTATGTCCCCTTTAATTTTTATTTTCCATGCATCTGCTACTCAGCCTGTGGACATGCTTTTTACAGTTTTTAAAGGTATGATTCACGTATTGTAGCAATTAGTTCCTTAAAGTGTGCAATTATGTGACTTTTAGTGTAACCACAGTCAATTTTAGAGCATATCCACATATCAAAAGAAATCTGGTGCCCCCCAGGTCCCCACCCTCCCCAGCCCTCAAGAGACACTCATCTGTGTCTCCAAACTGGCCAGTTCTGGACACTTCCAAAGTTGGGACCATTTTCTTGTGTCTGGCTTCTCTCCATTGAACCTGATGTCCTCAAGGTGTGTACAGGGGAGGGGGCTTTCTGTTTATCCACCTGGCACCGACAGGTAGGCTGGGGTCATGCTGCCTGTGGTCAGGAATAGTGCCTAAGGCCTCCTGAACACACCCTGACCCAAACTGTTCCTAGGCTGTGTTCCCCGCTGCCACCTGGGTCCAGCATGTTGGGTGGGCTGCCTCCCTTTGTCCTCTGCAGATCCTGCAGAGCCCAGGCTACTGGATGCTGCCCGTTATGTACTGCTCCCCAGGCCTGGCCATGCCCATCTTGTCTGTTCCATCTGCTGTCCATCCACTTGTACTGCCGCCCACCACGCCTGGCAGCAGCCTGGACAAAGCAGGGCTGCCCACTGTCCCCTGAGGTTCAGAGAGGACCCAGGACCCAGAGTCACCTTTCCTAGTGTCTAGCAGGAGCTCTTACAGTCAGAAACTGCCCTCAGCCAGTTACATGCAGCACAAGTAGCTCTGCAGGTGGAGAAACAGATGTTCAGTCCACGTGCTTCAGGGTGCAGTCCTGCCCTTGTGATTCTGCATGGGTGCCCTGCCAAAGCTGTCTTCCTGATCCTCGCACTCTGCCTCCTGAAGCCTCACAGTTGCTTCCAAAACCTCTCCGAGTCCCCTGCCTGCTGTACAGAGGGGCTTGCCTGCCCTCCCAGGGGTGTCCTGCTGCCCACACCTGCAAGGAGGCACCACCTGCCACCTGCTAACTATCACTGGGCCTCTTCATCTGTCTCAGTTCCTTGGTGGAACATGTTTTGGCTGTTTGAGAATCTTTACTGTTGTGGTCAGTTTGCATATGATCCTCCCACCTCCACCCCAGTGTGCGGTGTGATACATGCAGGTGGACAGACAGAATGAGACCCTTGCAGGAAGTCTTTGCTCCTCAGGCGCCCACAGGGTCCCCTGGGGCACGTCCCTGAGCTGGAGGGCTGGCAAGTGGGCAGACAATACCTGCCTGTGTGTGTCTGCCCTTTTCCCTAGTGGGACTCACAAGAAGTGGGGGTGGGGCCAGGGACGTGGCTATGACTACGAGGTGGGGACCTGGGAGTGGGACCAAGAACTGGGGGCGTGGCCTGTTGGTAGGTTGCTCCTCTACAGTGCTTGCTGGGCACTGTCTGGGCACCTCTGGAGGCTGGGTCTTGGGGAGTGGACAGGTTCTGGGGGCTGGTGCTGCTGCCCACATTTTTGGTTTGTTTTCTTTCCTTGTGTGTGTACTGGGGATTGAACCCAGGGGTGTTTAACCACTAAGCCACACTAAGCTCCAGCCCTTTTTATTTTTTATTTAGTGACAGGGTCTTGCTAAGTTGCTGGCCACAAACTGGTGATCCACCTGCCTCAACCTCCTGAGCTGCTGGGATCACAGGTGTGGCCACTGCACCCTGCTCGTGATCTCCCACCCAGACCCACCCCACCCTCTCTGTCTCCTGCGAGGGTCTCATTCTGTCTCTCCACCTTCACGCATCACACTGCACTTTGAGACATGTGGGGCTTGGAACCCTCCTGGGCTCAAGGCTCATCTGCCATCCTGTGGGTGAGTGCTTGCTGCCCTCAGGGTCTGCTGGGTCTGTGCTCCAGTCCTGGGCCCACCCTCCCTTCTTAAGTGGTGCTTTTTGAAGAACAGAACACCTAGCTCTGTTATCAGTTCCTTGTTTTGTAATGTTTTCTGTGTCCTGTCAAATTTTTCACTTAAGCCAAACTGGGGAGAATTCATTTCATGTTCCTCAAGAGGCTTCTCGGCCTTTCCTTTGGCTTGAGGTCTGTGGTGTGGGGCCAACTGGTCCTTGCAGTGTGCAGTAGTGGCTGGGTACCCCCACCACACTCCCTGGCTCCAGCACTGGTTCTCGAAGACTCCCTTCCACTTGAGGGTTGTGAATCCATGGGTGGGGCTCGGCCTCCAGACTCCACCTTTCTCCCAACCTCACACTTTGTGGATGCTGTGCTTTGTATTAAGTTAGCTGATACTCATTGTCTAGCATTTTTCCACAATTCTTCTGGCTCTCCTGGGACCCATGTAGAACCTGCTTGTCAGTTTTTAGAAAAGCATTTGTTGGGATCACTTGAATTTCTAGGTGAATTTGTAAGGAGCCACCATCTTGTTGACTGAGTCCTCAGGTGCAGTCCATGGTCAGCTTCTTCATACTGTGGACATGTGGATGCCTATGCCTCTGAGCAGCAGAAGGGGCAGCTGTGGCCTCGAGCAGCATGGGACTGTCACCCCACAGGGAGAAGAGGAAGTCGTCTGATCCATCGTGAGGCTGGACTGACGGGTCTAGGTCTCTCCTGGCCAGTTTCATGGCCATTTGTGAGTTTTTCTTTTTTTTTTAGCATGGTCGTGTAATTAATTATAACCACAACTAACACTGACGTGGCCTGTGGCTCTGTCCTGAGGGCCTGCATACATACCACTCCTCTCCCAGCCTCCTACTAGATGGGAGCTACTGGGATCTCCATTTTACAGAAGGAGAAGCTGAGACACAGACCAGAAGAGAAACTCGCTCAAGCAGAACCTGGACTCCAGTCCACAGGGTCTGACTCCAGATTCCACACTTGATCCACTAAACTCTCCCCTGTTCCACTCCCAGTCCAGGTGATGCCACAGAAGACAGCCACTGCCCAGTGGGTGTCACCGATGCCACTGGGAGACAATTATCCATGGGTCTTTCAAACATCTGCACATCTCAGAAGCAGGGTTGTGGACGCTTTGGCTCCAGCCGTCTTTTTTCAAAAATGTTTGTAGAGCAAACAGCACTGGAGGGTAGCAAGAGGGTCTTCCTGTGGAGCAGAGTGAAGGTGTGTTTGCTGTCCATGGAATAATGACAGTATCCCCCTCTCATAGAGGTAGGGCAGGTTGGTCTGTGTCCACTGTAAAAATTGGAATTTCTAAGCTGTAAGTTTATTGGCTGTGGAATAAACTCCATGTGAGGCTTGGGAGGTACCAGCTCAAACACAAAACTCACACGCTTTTTGTGCCTCAGTAGTAAAATCCCCTTTTTTCTGACCCTGGTGTCTCTAGTTTTCTGCAAGCATCCATGAAATTATAATGTTGAAACTGTCGGCTTATACAAGCATTTTCCACTACTGTAACAAAATACCCAAGGCTGGGTAACTTTATAAGGAAAGGAGGTTTGTTTAGCTCACAGTGCTGGAATTAAAAGATCATGGTGCTGGCATCGACTCAGCTCTGGTGAGGACTTCATGGTGGATGATATCATAAGGGTAGGTAGGGGCCCATGCAAGAACAAGAGGTCACAGCACCAGGCAGAAAGCAGCGAGTGATTTAGGGCTCAGGCTCATTCTTAAAACAACCTCCTCTTGAGAAAACTAACTCAGGGTTCCAGGAGAGCTACCTTAGTCCCCAGCGACCTAATGACCTCCCACCAAGGCCCAGCTCCCAACGGGCCCACCACCTCTCATGTCACCACTCTGGGGACATGAGCCCTGGGGGAGACAAAACGCATCCAAACCACAGCACAGACCTTTCACAGTTCTGTGGGATACCAGCTGTCACCAAGTTGTTGCTATTGGGACACTGGATTTGGTCTGGTTTGGTCCCACCTCTGCTGCTATGATTGAATACAGAGTGGGGCGGTAAGGGTTAAGAGTGCCCAGGTTGAAAGATCAGCCTCCACCTGGTGCAGAGGTGCATGCCTGTCCTCCCAGCTACTCCAGAGGCTGAGGCAGGAGGATCACATGTTCAAGGTCAGCCTCTGCAGCCTAGTGAAACTCTGTCCCAAAGAAAATAAAAAGGGCTGGGGAGGTGGCTCAGTGGTAGGGCAGACCTGGATTCGACCCCCAGTCAGTAAAAAAAGAAAGGCTGCAAAAAAAGAAAGGCCTGCTGGCCTCAGAGCATGGCATGCTGCACCTCGCTGCCCAGGTCATTCGTGGTGCCGGTCCTGAGTGTGGAGCAGCTTCTCTGTTCTCTCTCCACCCGGTGCTGGTAGCAGCCCATCTCGTCATGAACTGAAATGTCTCCAGACAGGGCCAATGTGCCCTGGAGGGTGGCTAAAGCATCCCTCTTGTGTGGGTTGGGACATCAGCACATGGGACTTCCTAGGACTTTAGGAGTGAATGACGAAAAGCAAGTTGGCCTGAACGGCCATGGTCAGCCTCCTTTACAATAGCTCACAGGGAGGCTTCCAAGACCCCATGGGAGGACAAACGGACCAATGCAGTGTGGTCCTTTGGCACAGGGGACCATCACCCAGCCCTCAAAGGCGGGAATCGCTGACGCCGCTACCATGCGGTAAACCCTGCAGACGGACATGGGGGTAAGAAGCATGACACTACAGGACAATGCTGTGCCTCCACTGGCACCAGGTCACCAACGTAGGCACATCCGTGGAACAGAAGTGGACAATCAGCTAAGCACAGAGGACAAAGGGTGGCTTGCTTTTTAATGGAAGAAATGTTCAGTTTCGTAGGATGAAGAGATTTCGGGAGAGAGCTGATGCCAATGGTTCACAGCCAGGAGAATGTTGTGAAGCATAGACTTTAAAATGGTAAATTGCAATTTATAATGTTAAACAATAGCAAAAAAAACCTGGAAGCATTGGTTGAGCACATACTACATGCTAGGCATGGAGCAAGTGTTTTAGGGGCACTGACTCAGTCACAAACGTCCGCCGTTCCTTCACCACCTCCCACTTTAGTCCATGTCTTCTGGTTTCTCCAAACCAAGGGAGGTGGTCCCAAAAAGCAGCATGAGGGAGTAGGGAAAGCAGGTAGGGAGGGTAGACACATTCATGAACAGGCAACTGGCACTTGGCTTCCTTTGGAATCTTCTGAGCAACTGAGTAGAAAGTTCCTCAAAGTCATGGAAGGGTTGAGGAGACTGGAGGGAATTGCCCACCAATTCTTGACATTCAGTGGTTGACAGCTGTGTCCTAATCTGTTTTTGTTACTGTAACAGAATACCTGGATGCTTTATAAAGGAAAAATGGTGCACTTTGTCTCTTGGTTCTGAGGCTGGGAAGTCCAAGAGTGTGTAGTCAGTTTTCTATCACTATAACAAAATACCTGAGATACTGGACTTTATAAAGAGAAAAGGTTATTTTGGCTCACAATTTTGGAGGTTCCAGTACATGATCCATTGATCCCATTGTTCAGGGACATGGTAGCAGCATGTTGCAGAGCAAAATCACTCACCTCATCAGCCAGGAAGAAAAAGGAGGAAGAAGCAGGGGCAGAGTCCCTCAGTTCCTCTTGAGGCACTCCCTGTGACCTGAGGACCTCCTACCAGACTCAGCCTCCTTAAGGTCCATCTGCCTCCTAGTGTCTCCACCCTGAGGAGGACCGGTGTCTGCTCAGGCCACATCTGTCTGCCAAAGCGTCTGTCACACACTTGATTTCTTTTCTTTAAATATATCATTTTTGGAAAGATGTAAAATGGGGCTAGGGGTGTAGCTCAGGGGCAGAGCACCCGCTGTTTCCCCAAGGCCCTGGGTTCCATCCCAACCCTGCGAAAACAGACAGAAGCAAAACATCGAGCAGCTTTTCTGTCCGATCCTACATTCAGGCATGTGTTTTACTTTCTTTCTTTTTTTTAATTTATGGATTCTTTTTTATTATTTTATTTTTATTGTAAACAAATGGGATACATGTTGTTCCTGTTTGTACACGAAGTAAAGGCATACCATTTGTGTAATCATACATCTACATAGGGTAAGGGTGTTTGATGCATTTTGTTATTTTTTTCTTCCCCCCACCCCTCTATACAGTCCCTCCTTCCTCCATTCTTGCCCCCTCCCACCCCCCATTATGTGTCATCATCACTTATCAGCCAGATTATTTGTCATTTGGTTTTTTGAGATTGACTTATCTCACTTAGCATGATATTCTCCAATTTCATCTATTTACCTGCAAATGCCATAATTTTATCATTTTTTATGGCTGAGTAATATTACATTGTATATATATCACAGTTTCTTTATTCATTCATCAACTGAATGACATCTAGGTTGGTTCCACAATCTGGCTATTGTGAATTGAGGAGCTATGAACATTGATGTGGCTGTATCTCTGTAGTATGCTGATTTTAAGTCCTCTGGGTATAGGCCAAAGAGTGGGATAGCTGGGTCAAATGGTGTTTCCATGCCAAGATTTCTGAGGAATCTCCACACTGCTTTCCAGAGTGGCTGCACTAATTTGCAACCCCACCAGCAATGTATGAGTGTACCTTTTCTCCATATCCTCGCCAACACCTATTGTTGCTTATATTCTTGATAATCACCATTCTAATTGGGGTGAGATGGAATCTTAGGGTAGTTTTGATTTGCTTTTCTCTTATTACTAGAGATGTTAAACATTTTTTCATATATCTCTTGATTGCATGTAGATCTTCTTCTGTAGAGTGTTCATATCCTTAGCCCATTTGTTGATTGGATTATTTGTATTCTTGGTGTAGAGTCTTTGAGTTCTTTATATATTCTGGAAATTAGTGCTTTATCTGAAGTATGAGTGGCAAAGATTTTCTCCCACTCTGTAGATTCTCTCTTCACAATGCTGATAGTTTCCTTTGCTGAGAGAAAGCTTTTTAGTTTGAATCTATCCCAGGTATTGATTCTTGCTTTTATTTCTTGTGTTATGGAAGTCCTGTTAAGGAATTCTGATTCTAAGTTGGCATGTTGAAGATTTGGACCTACTTTTTCTTCTATAAGATAAAGGTTCTCTGGTCTGATTCCAAGGTTCTTCAATCATTTTGAGTTGAATTTTGTGCAGGGTGAGAGATAGGGGTTTAGTTTCATTCTGCTGCGTATGCATTTCCAGTTTTCCCAGCACCATTTTTTGAAGAGGCTATCTTGTCTCCATTGCATATTTTTGGCATCTTTTTCTAGTATGAGAAAATTGTATTCATTTGGGTTTGTGTCCATGTCCTCTGTTCTGTACCACTGATCCACCTGTCTATTTTGGTACCAATACCATGCCGTTTTTGTTACTATTACCTAGTAGTATAGTTGAAGTTCTGGTATTTCAATACCCCCTGTTTTACTCTTCATGCTAAGGATTGCTTTAGCTATCCTGGGTTTCTTATTTTTCCAGATGAATTTCATGATTGCCCGCTCTATTTCTGGAAGGTACATCATTGGGATTTTAATTGGAATTGCATTGAATCTGTATAGCACTTTTAGTAGTATGGCCATTTTGACAATATTAATTCTGCCTATCCAAGAACATGGGAGATCTTTCCATCTTCTAAGTTCTTCCTCAATTTCTTTCTTCGATGTTTTCTAGTCTACATTGTAGAGGTCTTTTACCTCTTTAGTTAGATTGATTCCCAAGAATTTTATTTATTTATTTTTTTGAGGTTATTGCAAATGGAGTTTTCTTAATTTCCCTTTCAGATGTTTTATTGTTTGCATATAAGAATGTTTTAGATTTATTCATATTGATTTTATAGTCTGCTAATTTTCTGAATACATTGATGTGGTCTAGACGTTTTTTGGAGGAGTTTTTTGAATCCTCTAAATATAGAATCATGTCATCAGCAAATAGTGACAGCTTTAGTTCCTCTTTTTCTATTCATATCCCTTTAATTTCTTTAGTCTGTCCAATTGCTCTGGCTATATTTCAAGAACGATGTTGAATAGAAGTTTTGAAAGAGGACATCCATGTCTTGTTCTGGTTTTTAAAGGGAATGGTTTTAGTTTTTCTCCATTAAGAATTATGTTGGCCATGGGCTTAGCATAAATAGCCTTTACAATGTTCAGGTATGTTCCTACTATCCCTATTTTTTCTAGTGTTTTGAGCATGAAGGGTGTTGTATTTTGTTGAACGCTTTTTCTGCATCAATTGAAATAACCATATGATACTTATCCTTAAGTCTACTGACATGATGTATTACATTTATTGATGTATTACATTTTTTATGGATGTGAAACTATCCTTGCATTCCAGGGATGAAGCCCACTTGATTGTGGTGTACAATTTTCTTAATATGTTTTTGGATACGGTTTGCCAATATTTTGTTTAGGATCTTTGCATCTATATTCATCAAGGATATTGCTCTAAAATTTTCTTTCCTTGATGTGTCTTGCCTGGTTTGGATATGAGGGTGATATTGGCTTCATAGAATGAGCTTGGTAGGATACCCTCCTTTTCTATTTCCTGGAATACTTTGAGAAGTATTGGAATGAATTCTTCTTTGAAGGTCTTGTTGATTTGGCTGAGAATCCGTCTGGTCCTGGGCTTTTCTTGGAATGTAGGTTTTTAATGGTTTCTTCTATTTCATTGCTTGATATTGATCTGTTTAAATTGTGTATGTGCTCCTGTTCTCATGGAAACAGCCTCATTGTGATTCTTGTGGATTCGTGGCTCGGAGGTGCTTGTGGGTTTCCAAGGACATGTTGGCAGTGAGTTCAGGCAGTTTAATTTAACTTTTGCTAATGTTTACTTAGATGTTTTGAAAAAATTTCTGATGTCTATCAATCACATCTTCCAAATAGTCATAGACATTAGGTAATATACCTGTTCCAATATTTTCTTGGAGCCTTCATTTTTTTTTTTTTTCTCTCTAATATAGAGCAGTTGTATCCAGCATTCTTCCCTTTTTTATCATTCTGGTACTTCTTCCACTCTTTTCCTGTGGTTGAACCTCCTGTTACTTAGATCCCAATTTGTCTTTTTTTCCTCTTGTTTTTCTGAAGCACATCCTCCAATAGCTTCCATGCAAGGAGTGGGAGGTGATGTTTTGGTGACACTGAAATCCTTCTATTAGAGTCATATCAAATAGAAAAGACATCCAGAACAAAGTGTCTGCCACAGTCTAGCAGAGTTCCATTATGATGTCATGGAGTTCCAGGTGTCACAGGAGGAGGACAGGTGGCCGGTCATCAGCCTCCAGAAGCACCCTGCCTTCTGTACCTCAGGGTTCACTCTAGATGGATCTTGCCTTGCAGGCCAGTCCCTGCCCTCCCTGCTGGCCTGCTCTAGTGTGAAGCACCAATCCCATAGTTTGTGACCCCAAGGGGACATCTGGAAGGGCTCCTGTCCCAGATAGTGGCCTGAGGCTCAGCCATGGGCATACCTCATGCTCACGGTGGCCACAGATCTTCTCCAATCTCTGATGTTGTTGTGCTGCAGAAAAGGACACCCCTCCTGCGTCCATACAGCCTGCCTCTCCTCCCAGCTCTGCAGTGAGGGGTGTCATGAGGACTAAGAGGGAGAGGGCCTGAGCTCTGGGTCAGAGGCTGGGTCACATTATTGGCTTCCCCAAACCCAGCAACCATGGCCGGTCACCTGGCTCCACTTCATACACGAGGAAAGAGGTTCAGAGAACAATAAAGTACTTGCTGTCCCATGGTGCTGGTCATGTTCCAATGAGAGCAATGGAAGGGATCACATGGTGTTCAAACACCACACGGGGTTGGGGATCATTATTAATCATGAAGGAAGTGAAGTCATTCCTGGGAGTCAGTTAATTTGCCAATTTGTGGAGATTTCCAGGGTCTGTTTTTACCTGTGAGCCAAGGCTACACAGAACCGAGTGACTTTCTGCAAGCCAAAGGTGCCCAGAGTTTCCAGGGGTTCATTTTACAGCAAAAGAGTAAAAGCATTAGAGCAGTCTCACCACACATCAGACTCACCTGGAGGCTGTTTAAGTTCCTGCTGCCCGAGCTGTGCTCCAGTCCTGGGTCCTGCATCAGGCACTCTTCAAAGCTCCCAGAGATCCCAGCATGCAAGCCAGATGGAGAACACCCTCACTGGAGGCTCCCTCTCAGGGTGGTTCTCACCCATGGCTGAGTTCAAAGGGGGGCGATAAAGACCTCAGGTGCCAGGACTTCACACAGAGAGCTGCATTTACCTGCCCTAGGGCAAAAGCAGCCCAGGTTTCCCCCTGGGAATTAGCTGTGAGGGGCTGAGGATAGGCATGTGGGGACCCCTGGAGCTTTAGGATGTAAACCCACTTGCAAGGAGGACCAGGGGGAGCTGATGTCCCCTCTGAAGTCCCTCTTGGCTGCTTGTCTCTGCAGCTGCCACCGTGTTTCTTTCCAAACCATTTCCTCTGCCATCATTACTGCCAATGCTGAAGACCTCAAGAATATGGGCTGAGGGCATGACAGATACAGTCTCTTAGTTCACTGTGACAATCCTCTGGTTAAGTGGGAGGGTCTGGACTTGAGGACTTACCCCAAGTGCCTGCAAAGACACAGAGGTGACTTCATGCTCCTCCATGGTGGAGAGCCCGCCTGGAATCCAAGGACCCACCAAGATAGAGTACAGAGTGTCTCGACTCTGAGTGTACCTCCATAGGGGGTGGTCATTCAGAGTGGAAGCTGGCCTTTCCCTTGCAAGGGATGAAGGAATGTTGGTCTGTATCATGGAGAGGTCTTGCTCATGGTGTGGAGGTTACCTGCTTATGCAGCTGTAAACCTCGTCACCTCCAAGTTCACGGAGGAGCCAGGCTGCAGCAGAGTTTCAGGGTTTAGATCCTACTTATCACCCAAAGGACACCGTCCCAGGCTGTCCTCCTGTGACTATTGGCTGTGTCTCCCACGTCCCAGACCCCAAGAGCAGCCCAGTGCTTGGAAAAAGTATACAGTCATGCCCTTAGGCCCCCACCAGTACCAGGCTGGCTGAAGCCTGAACCAGAGGCTCTGAAGGAAGGCAGAGGGATTCTGTGTTGACTTTAGCAATTGTTCACTGTTGACCTCAGTCTTTGGATGGCACTTCTCTGACCTGTCAAATGGGATGATAACTGTTCTGCTTAACAGGACCTTGTGAGGCTTAAACGCAGTCATGTGAGGAGATTTGCTTTGAAAAGCAATTCCAAGGCACATAAATGCCAGGGTTTATATTCAGGGCACCATCCCTCTGACTCAGTGGTGCTATAGAGCTGTACGCAGAGCCCCTGATCCTCCATGAAATCGGGCATGCACTGAATTGCCTTCGGAAGCTCAAAGTGCTGAGCGTGCACATGGTGAAGGGAGACCAGCGAGCCTGGCCTCTGCCTTTCATGGCAGCCTGGGAACTTGCAATGCTGTAACCCATCATTCTCAAAAAGCTCTTTATAACCCTTCAGAAGTTTGTGTCTCTGCAGGTCCACATATCACAGGTATGCAGCTGGATGGGTCCATTAAATCAGGAGCTAATGCCCAGGCTAATTAAATGCTTCTGACACTTGTTACCATCTGCCAGGGTTGAAGTGAAGTCAGACAGTTCTGTGTGTTTTATTGGAGGCTTTGAGTACCACCTTCGTGGGGCTGGCCTCTCCTGGGTTGAGCCACAGGACTAGAGAAATACAGTAGAAAGATGGATTCGATCCTTAACTGATTTCCATTTTAAGACACAAGCTGTGGGGTTATTACAAAATTACTCCAGTTAATTAAAAAAGAAAAAGTCTTTGAAGTAATTTACTAGTGTTTGTGCATTTTGTCCTAGAGCGGTCTCTGTGGATATGCTAAATTTAAGGGACCATGTGGTTTTCCCTTATCACTCACTGCAACAAGGAGACTCAGAGAGATTAAGTATTGACAATGATTTTCTTTGTCATCAGATGAAACCTTCAGCAGCTCTGAAGAATTTAGTTAGTCAGGCTTGGAAAACTGATCCACTGTTTTCTCTAAAGGAGCCCTCATCTCCTCCTCTAGTAAACACATGAAATGTTCACTTCTGTGGTTGAAGCAGCTGGGCAATTTGTTATTACATTCCTGCTCTCCCCCCAAAGACAGCCTAAGCCTTCTGCTAATTGATTTTCATGTGTAGGTTCAGTTCTGTTAGAAAGTGATTAGAAACTCATTATTCAAGAAGAGTGGTATGTCGCCTCTCAAGGGGGTTTGCCTCCTCCTTCATGACCAGCAAGGATCCCCATGCATCCCAGATGGGGTCCCTCTGCCCAGCCCATGTTTGCACATGGCTCCTTTCACTCCCCAGGCAGCCAGCCCCCAACACTCAACCACCAGCAGATGCTCATCTTACACAGCAGAGAGACGCCCAGGTGTGAAGACTGGTGCTGGCTCCGGGGATGGAGTGCTACCAGCCAGCACACCTGAGCCTGACCAGTGACCCCATGGGAGACCTGCAGAGGAGGAGTGGGATGAACCACAGACCAGGGCAGAGACTCAGGAAGGGAGTCCCCACAGGACAAATGATCTTCCCTTTCAACACATAAGCTGTAAGGAACACTGGTAGACAAAGAGAAACTTAAGAAACATACTAATCAATCTCAATGTTTGAGACTTGTCTGGATCCTGATTCAGATAAAGCTGCAACAATGCTAAGATGTTTAGGAATATTTGAACTTTGACTGGATATTTGGTGTGATGAAGAAATCAAGGTTATGTTCTCCCAAGCTTGATAATGGTGTTGTGGTTTTCTTTCTTTTTTGAAGAGCCCTTTCAGAGATGCACACTGAAATACCTCTGGGCGAGGCTGAAGAATTGCTCAAATATAATCTGATCTAGGGATGGGGTGAGGATAGAATGAAACTGAACCCAGCAAGGATCAATAATCACTAGAGTTAGACTGTGAGTATGTGGATATTCACTGTGTCATCTCTCTGTGGAACTATTTGAAAACTTCTAGAATAAAGAGGATCAAGTGGTTTCTGTGGAGCCAGGGTGTTGGGTGGAGCCCACCAGAGTCTTGAGATCTGAAAGTCCCCTTCACTCTGAGGCTCCCTGACTTCACATGCCACCAGCCCTCAAGGAACTACCCCGTGTGGCTTTCCTGCTCTCAATGGAGGGCTTCGTTTGATAAGGATGGTGTGGAAGCTTCTGGTTGCTTAGCAACGATGGGCAGCAAATCAATGCTCCACTCTGTAGCGCAGGAGTCGAATATTGATTATCTGGGTGATTTGAGATTCAACTCACTGGATGAGCAAGTTTTTTTCCTGGTTTATATGATCAGGACCATGATGAGGTGAGCTGAGGGAAGCGATGTTGACAGGAAGGACAGCCATCAGGAGGACAGTGAGAAACAGGGAGTGTGGGGTGGGCAGGCAGCTTGCCCATGTCGGGAAAGTTTGGGATGTCCTGGCCACTAAGCCCTCCAGCTCTGCTTTCCTACTCAGAAGAATGGCCCCTTAGTTCAGCACCTCTGAAGCTGGACAGCACCACTGGAAGGCCGGATTTCTGAGGGCTGGCTCTCTACTGCATTCTCTGAGTATACCCAGATGGCTCCTGTTACCAGCTGGTTAGTGCAACTGGCTAGACCATGGCTTCGAGGAGGCCAAGGTCCCAGCTTTGAGCCTAGCTCTGACCAATTGACTTCAGCCATTGGGCCAGCTTTTCTCTTGGTAGCTTTGTTCAATATGGTAGCATCTACCTTATTGATCAATAATAGCAAGTTGTTTTTTGTTGGACAAGATAATAGGTATAGATCCATGTAACAAGACCTCCATTCCTCCATTTCATTTGTCCATTCCTGACAAAGCTACTCCAAGTGCATGCTTTTCTTTGAGGAAGGTCAGCAATGCCCATTGCTGCCAATTTCATATTCGAAAGAAGAGCTGGGAGAATGTGTGAGGGTAGGAAGCCTGCCCCTTTGAATGAGCCAGCTATCATGTTTAACAAACAATTGCAAAACTTAGGGGCAGACAACATGAACAATCATTTCTCACTCATCTGTCAGGGATCTGGCTGATCTCATCGGGGCTCATCTGGGGTAACCTTCTTGGTGTAACTGTGGCCCACTCCTGGTCCATGTGCTTCCATCCTCTGGGGACCTGAAGTCACTCAGCACACACCCTGTTCCCAGAAGGAGACAGGTGGGAAAGGGGCCAAGACCCTTCTCACAAGCACACTTCAAGCCATTGTTCTCTTCGTGTCTGCTAAGACATCATGGATCAAAGCAAGTCCCAAAGTCAAGCTTGATAATTGGTGAGGCAGGGAAGCAGACTGTCTAAAGTGTGCACTGAAAATGTTTGCTGAATGATATTGAATTGATCATGCCCCCCCTTCCTGAAGGGCAGCCTGCATTCTAGCTTAGATGGGCCTGAGAAGAACAGGAATGGGAGGAGAAGCCCAGTGCCACACTGAGATTGCCTTGGCACAGGGGGCTTGGCTCTGGCTCTGTTGCCCCTCCTGGGTCTGTGAAGATGGTAGGAAGCAGATAACTAATGTAGAAACCCAGCAACTGCTGGTTGCTGTCAGTGGGCCAAAGGGACTTCTGGAGGCTGGGAACATGTGCCCAAAACTCTTTTAAGCTGTGCTATTTTGCAGCATTGAGAGTTCTGTGTGTACTTGTGTATGTGTGTGTATGCATGTGTGCAAATGTGTGTATGACTATGTGAGTGTGTCTCTCTCTGTGAGTGTGTCTCCCTATATTTATAGACTCCTGAGGCAGCAGGGATAAGTGAGGACTACCTCACCACCAGGCAAGGAAGGTGGAGGGATTGTTGAGTCTGTCAAAAATACATGGAAGATGCATTCATGTTTGCACCAAAATCTCTGGTGCGTGATACAGGCTGGAAAGAGCAGAGACTGGGATTAAAACACCACCTGGCTAGTTGCTAAATACAATGTTTTCTAGGAGGTGTTTGTAACTGTTTAAATTCCAGAGC
Organism: Sciurus carolinensis; assembly: GCF_902686445.1. Taxonomy (NCBI): domain Eukaryota; kingdom Metazoa; phylum Chordata; class Mammalia; order Rodentia; family Sciuridae; genus Sciurus; species Sciurus carolinensis. The sequence continues at coordinate 132,593 of NW_025920330.1, forward strand.
ATGGAATAGCATGTAATTCTGTCTTCCTTGCATATTAAGTGCATGGGGTTCTGGTTGGGGACTGACACACCATAGCTGGGAAAGTGAATGCCAATATATCCCACAGATTTTTAGGTTGGTGCAATAGCAGGAGGGCCCAGAGAGCAGCTGGTTGGCTCCCATGCCTGAGCCTCAAAGAATGGGAGATGCTCCCCCTTCATCCTCCTTGCTGAAAGAAGGCGAGGAAGCATGAGTTCATTCCCCGCATGCAGAGGACCCCCAGCCCCTGCTCTGCTGCCCACCTGCCCTGCTGCTGTTTGTCCAAGTGCAGGATCAGAGAGGAGATGGCAGCATTTCTGGGGGTGGTGGAAGAACCACTGAAAACATATTTAAGCCCAAAATGGGTATATAAAGACATTCTAGGTTGAGAAAAAGACAAGAAATAAACAAAACAATAGTCCAGTATCTGCATCTGCAACTCGTGGCTCAACATGCTGTGTAAACAAATGGTCAAACACTCAGTGGGCTAATGCAACACCAGGCACTCCTGCTAAGGTCTGGATGTGCTGGAGCAACTGCCCTCCATGTGTATTCTCCTGGGGACCCCAGCCAGCAGGTACTCACAGGAAGCCCCTCTCCTAGTGGTGGCAGATGTGCAATGGGCAGGCTAGGGTGTGTGGGGTACTCTTTGTACCTCCCCCTTGGGTCACACCTATTTGCATTCTACTGGTGAGAACATGTCACTTGGCCAAGCAAAGTCAAGGTGCAGAAAGTGTTCCTTGCCTTTGGTGGGAAGAACTGCAAAATCACATCATAAGAGGTATGGACATTGGGAGGTGATGTAGTGGAACTCCCATCTACCTCGGTGACTGAGGGTCACGCACAAGCAATGAAGCAATCAGCTGGAGTGTGCGTGGAGGAGCTGGTGAGAGGACATGGAGGAGACAGCACAGGCAATAACCGGAGTCTCTGGTGTTGCCATGGAGCTTGGGCTTTTCTTACCAGCAGTGGGGAGCCCGGGAATGTTTGAGCTGTGGAGCAGCATGAACAAGTTGTGTCCTGTAAAGTCATCCTGGGGACTGCACAGAAGGGATCTGAGGTGCCAAGACTGGTGACAGTCCAGGGAGAGACCCAGAACTCTCATGTGTGGGCATGTGCACACATCTCTCTCAACAGGTTTGGCCAACCTGTGGTCATGAGGAAGGAGGGAAAGGCAGACAAAAGACTCGAGAAACCTTGGCAGTGAAGGAGGCATGGCACCTGGAGGAATCAGCCACGTGCACTGCCCAGGCAGATCCATGACCTTCCAGATTGGGGCCTGCAGGTCCCAGACCTCTCCTGAGAACAGGAGGAGATGCCAGTCTGCACAGGAAGAGCGAACAGGCAGAGAGCATGACCTGCCTGATGACCCAGCGAGCTGAGTCATTGGAAGAGGAGCACCAGGGGATGGGCCCCTCTCTGGTCTGTCACTGCTGGACCCTCAGTGCTGTGTCCTGGTGCCCACAGGTGCTCAGGAGATGGTGGCTGATGGCAAGCTACCTGGGCATTTGAGTCTGCAGTTGAGGGGAGACTCTGTCCTGGAATGACAATTTGGGGGTCATCCAGGTCCAGGTGGTTGCTGGGGACTGACTTCTCTGAAATAGTGCTTCAAGGACAGGCTGGTCTCCCCAACCCTCTGGCATTTGTTGTCACCTCTAAATCTTTTATTCTCCAGCCAAAGTTCCCGCTCCTCCTGCTGGCCCTCGGGCCCCCTGCTCTCCACACCTCTGCTCTCTCCTGCAGACGCTCGCCTCTCCAGCCTGTGTTTTTCTCCTGCCTCCATGCTTCTCTCATGGAGCTCTCTAGTTTTAAAGCCCACTCTCTCATTTCTCATGTCCTGACATGCTACCCAGTCTCCAGGACCCAATTAAGTGCCACCTGCTCTGTGAGCCTATGCTGGTGGCTGGGCAGGAAGCACTCCCTGCTCACTATTTGCCTCACAGGCACCTCTGCAGCCTGGAGCCTGACACCAGGATGCCACATGAAGTGCTGCCTGACACCTTTGAGCCTCACACTGCCCTGAAGGCCTGACTCAGTCTCCTGGGCTCACCAGATGTGCCTCCCCCAGAACACACATGCTGCCCCCTGGCCAGCTTCCTGGGCAGCTGGATCAGCTGCACACAGCCTAGTGGTTTGTTCCCTCCCTGCCAGTCAGCAGAGACACTCAAACCAGCCCAGCACATCCCCCTGAGGGAGTAGAGGCACCTCTCAAAATCTGCCTCCAGGCTGGGGTGCAGCTCAGTGGTAGGTGTTTTCCTGGTGTGTGGAAGGCCCTGGGTTCCATCTCCAGCCTTGAAATAAAAAAGAAACAAAGAAAAACAAACCACTGCCTCCCACAGCCAACCCCTTGCAGGCTCACTGTGCTCACAAATGCAGCTCCTGAGGTTCTGCCAGGTGTGAGATATGCTTCTCCCAGGAGTATTTGCTGTTGACAGACTGCTGTCAATCTCAGTTATCAGGTGCAGGTATCAGGTGTTCAGCCTCCTCTTAAAATTACCTTTGAGCCCTGTTCTTCTTTCCCTCAAGGTCAAGAGCCACCCTGCTTGGGCCATGAACGCAGATCAGGAAATGTGTGTGAACTACATGACCCTTCTTCTCCCCTTCCCCCAAGCCCCTCCCCCAAGCTCCTCACCACCTTCTAAGACTCAGGGCATTAAATCAATGCGTGAAATCTGGGGCCCTATCTCGCTCTTGTCTTCTTGGTCGATCCCTGCACCGAACTGGGAATTTTGGGCAAACATTTATAGACCGTGGTGAGTCCCTGCAAAGATTTCCTTCAGGTTCCATAGCGTGAGGCCATTTAACATCATCTGAAGCCGAGCCAGTCTGCAACTCATCTCCCCCACTCAGCTCCAAACAATGATCAATTTTTCTATAAATTAACTTGCACAGTGTCACACCACATTACTGCACCCCAGAACATTCCCATTCCAATCTGAGAGCAACTGACACACGGAGTGATGCCACGTGTTTTCCAGGGACATTTTCCCATAAAGTAACTGATTAAAATGTAGCTGATTGGGAGAGAAGCGAGTGCTGCAGCCTGCTGAGGGTGAGCCAGCAAAACCCAGAGATAATGAATAATGGTTTGTGGCAAAACTGATAATGCATGTGCTATTCTATTGACAGACTGTAGCTTCAGTTAATTGTGCTAAATTGCTGGGCTGTGTTCCACCAGGCTTGGATGCTGCCTTCCTCTTCTGAAAATTCTCATTTGTCTGAAGTTGAGTTCGTTTCTTCCTCTGGTAACACCATTCAAATGAGACTGCTATTTTTTGCTGGTGACGCCCCACGGGAGCATGTGTCTGGAAGGTGGCAGAGCCGTGGATGACATCTGTCAGCTGCATGCACCCCAGTACAGTGCCCACCCTGCATTCCCCCCAAATCCCCTGCTGTGGTTGGGTCAGGTGACTGCTACGTCCTCCCCAGTCTGATGTCCCAGCAAGGAAGACACTGGACCCAGAGTGTGGTGCTGCTGTGGGGCTGCATCTCAGCTGGAGCAAGGACAAGGACTCACTTGGTCCTGCCTCCTGCATTTTCTGGGCTCGTGACCCTGAGCCACTGCTCCTTGTCTGGATGGAGCCCATTCTCCTGCCCACACTTCAGAAAGCTGTGCCATTAAGTGGGTCGTGTAAGGGACTGTTGAGCCTGGTGCTTGGCCCACCATAGGTGCCCAGTGGATAGATATTGTCCCCATGACAGAGGCCTCTGCAAAGGACCACTGGGCACAGGGGAGGAGTGACCAACTACCTGGAAGGCAGGCGCAGCTTCACAGAGGAGCTGATGCAAGAGTTGGGTCTTGTGGGGAGAGAAGGACAAAGGACCAAGGCAGGGAAGCCTGCTGTGTCCAGAGTAGGCTAAGGGCCAGGCTGGAGGGTGGACAGGGCTGTTCTAAAACAGATAGCAAGTACTCAATGGTAACCAGGTCAGCTGAGGCTGTGCGGCTCTCGGGGATTCTCTGCCACTGGATACATCTCCTCCACTGACCCCCATTCAGAGCACCCCAGAGATGATGCTGGAAACCAAAGCCCACAGGCCCAAGGGGGTGACACTGGGGTGCATCCACAGAATTCCCAGGGTCCCCACTGGGTTGAGCCCCAGGCTTCAGCACACCCTTAACTGAATTGTCTGCTTCTTGGGGTCACTCACAAATAGTGCCTGCCATGTCTGCCTTCAGGGGATCCCCACTAAGGAAGAAAGGCCACACCTCCCACCTACCACACCCAACCTGCCCTCCCTGGTCAGATCCTGAGAAGAGGAAGAACAGGACCCAGGGCCTGCACTGTGACACCTACGTGGCAAGCTAATGGGTGAGAAGCCATGGCTAAGGGGTCGCTGGGCAAATGAGAGTCCAGCAACTTCTGCCCAGGCTCCAAGGTTCCCGTGGAGGAACCAGAACCAGAGCCTCTCCTGCTTCTGTCTCATGATAGATGTGGGCACATCCTCTGCTCCAAACCCACCAGAAAGTGCCTTCACAAGAACTGCCCACTCACACTTAGACTGCTGACACTGCAGGTAAGACGGGTTCTGGTCTGAGTGCATCAGCTATCTGCTGCCACAGCAATGCTGCATAACAACCATCCCTCAGCAGCAGTCAGCACCGAGCACTTCTTTTGTCCACAGGAAAGCTGTGGCTTGGTGAGACCCAGATGGGCTCTTGCTTGCATCTGCCATCACATGACTGGGAACAGCCTGGCTTACTCCATGTTGGGGACAGTGTCTCAGGAGAAGGTTGAGTCTGAACTTCAGCTGGCATGACTTTACTTTTTCTTCATCCTCTTGGCCAAAGCAAATCAAAGCAAGGAGTGGGCACAGATGCCACACAGCAGATGCTACATGATCCTGTCCACAAAGGTTGCAGGTAAAGCAGGGGGCAGAGGATTGAGACCATTTTTGCCTCAATCTAACTCACTAAAGTACGGAGCAGCCTTGTATTGGGGAAGGAAGCTGATTGGATCCCTGTTCTGTACTCCTTGCTTTGTGGCCTTGGGTTAGGTACTGAACGCCTCTGAGTCTCAGTATCCTCAGGTGCAAAAGGAGATTAAGGCTCCTGTGAGGGTTCCTGTGTGGGCAATTCATTCATTTAGCTGGTATTGGTGGCATGCAATCTGTGTGCTAGACATCTCGAGGCTGTGTTATTGACTTAAACACAAAGATTTCTGTCCTTGCGGGTTACACTGCAGTAATGGGACACGATGAACAGGAAGTGTGGCAAGTGAATTGAACGTTGGAAGGTGAATATGCTGTGGCCAAGTGGGGTGGGGAGGAGTATGAGAGGTGTGGGGCATGGGAGAAGGAGGCCATCTGGAGCAGGCATCAGAGAAGGCTGAGGAGGTGACATTTGACACTGGTGCAAAGCTGAGGAGGGAGTCAGCCTTGTGTACCCCTGGGAAAGGATCATTCAGGCATCGGGAAGAGCCAGTGCAAAGGCCCTGAGGCAGAAGTGTGACTGGAGCAGTGTGAAGGGAGCATGGGAGGAGCGGAGGGCACAGAGGTAACAGGTCCCACCCTGTGGAGCCTGCAGAGCCCCTGCACACCCTGCCATCTTGCTTCCTGTGAGGAGTACGTCATGGTGGGTGGGAGTGGTAGGAATACAAGGTGGTGGTGGCTAGGTGGCTAGGTGGGGACAGCTGTGGTTCCACTCAGGGAAGAGAGTTCAGAGAGACCAAGGTAGTGAATGGTTGCAAGGCCTCCTTTCAGGGCAGTGAGGCGGCACACACTGGCACTAGTCCTACCCACCTGGGCTGCAGCCCTTCCCCCACTGCCCATGGCCTTGGTGGCAATGTCCCTTCCTCAGGCAGTGCCACGTGTTCAGAATGTGCTCAAGTCTGCAGCGCCAAGAGCAGGGCTGGCCCCAGGTGAATGTCCTAACCCATGACCTGGCCTTGACGATGATGTGACCCAGTGACTGTGGAGCCCAGGGGTCCATGGAACACTCAGAGTTCTGCCTGGCCTCTGCTGTCCCCACCTGAACACAGAAGAGGCAAGGAGGTCCCAAGGCTGCTCCCAACAGCACCTGACTGGTGGGAATGCCCTTTGTGTGCTGGGGTGGGTGGGCTCCCCACCACCTCCCCAATTGGTTCCAGGGGGCAAATGCTGCCCAGCTGCTACTCCCTGAGGCTTTGGTGGCTGTTCACCCCTTTCACAGCCCAGAGTGACCCACTCTTCCCACCATCCCTGCAGGAGGGTGGGCTCACATGAGGCCTTATGTGTCCAGGCCCAGGGCTGGACCTGTGGGGAACTGGCTTGGGGAAGCTGCCTCTTGGGGGGTCTCCACCTGGCTCCCCTCTGGGGTCCTGAACCCCCTCTCATCACCGTCACCGACCTGCTGTTGGAGGAGGCCCAGCTCTGCTCCTTGAAGAGGGTTCCCTAAATGGACAGAGGGAAGGAGCGGGTATGCAGGCTGTCAGGCTCTTTATGTAAATGGCTAAATCAGGAAAACATCTCTGAGCACCATCTGTCTCCATCTGAGCTTTGAAAAATCTGGTCACCTAGCAATGTTCTCATGTCAGTCTCTGGAAACAACAAGGTGGCCGTTGGCCTCCCTCCTGCTCTGAGCAGGGATCATTATGCTTATTTTGTGGTGAAGTCTCAATAAATATTAGCTGTTGCAGATACTACCTCATTAAACCCAGTGTTGTTTGCAGTCATGCCATGGAAAATACTGTAAAAAAGGATTAAGTGTAGAGATGTGGAAAAGGTTGTGTTTGGTACAGATATAACGAAAAGGAAGAAGAGAGAAAAACCAATTATTAATTGCTGTTCTTTAAATTTTATACATAAATTATTTGACTTTTCTCTAAAATGTCTTCAACAAATTTTTAATATTGTTTTATTTTTCCAAGTTGCTTTATTTAACTAATATTTAGATAAGAGCTAGGCAAATAAAGTACACTAGTGAATATTTGTTTAATAAGTGAATAGTGTCTCTCTTCATTTATACTAATCATACATATAATACTATCTTGTGTTTTTTTGGAGATCAAATATTTGGGGGGCCAAATATCTAGAAGTGGAAGGAATTTTGTATTGCTAAATGATGTTTAACTTTCACGTTTTTATTCAAGAAGTTTATCTATTCATCTTATTTTTATTACGTGTAGAACAAGGGACTTGTGGCAGAGTCATTTAAAATAATAGTAATCATAAGAACCAACATCTCTTAAAGGATTATCCTCAGTGCTGTCCTTCCAACTTCCCATAGTATTTCTTAAAAATTCAAAAACTATATTTTAATGTATTGAAGTAACATAATTAGTGATTAAGGTACAATTTGAATAGACAACCCAGGTTTTAACCACATTTCAAAGATCAGATGGATTCTCAACTAAGTTCTATGAGAACTTTAAGGAAGATTTAACACCAATACTCCTCAAATTATTCCATGAAATAGAAAAGGAGGGAGCCCTTCCAAAATCATTCTATGAGGCTAATATCACCCTGATAAGAAAAACCAGACAAAGACACATCACGGAAAGAAAATTTCAGGCCAATATCCCAGATGAACACAGATGCAAAAATTCTCAATAAATTCTGGCAAATCACATACCAAAACATATTAAAAAGAATGAACCATGATCAAGTGGGGTTCATTACAAGGATGCAGAGTTGGTCCAATATACAGAAATCAATAAATGTAATTCACCATATCAATAGACATAAAACCAAGAAACATATGATCATCTGAATAGAAGCAGAAAAAGCATTTGACAAAATGCAGCACCCCTTCATGTTTAAAACGTGAGAAACTCTAAGGACACTAGGAACATACCTCAACATCAGAAAAGCCATATTTGCCAAACATGAGGCCAAAATACTTCTAAATGGAGAAAAATTGAAAGCATTCCTTCTAAAAACTGAAACAAGACAAGGATGCCCTTATTTACCACTTTTATTCAACATTGTCCTTGAAACTCTAGTCACAGCAATTAGATTAAATAAATTAAATATATACAAATAGATAAAGAATAACTCAAATTATCACTATTTGCTGATCTTATAATTCTATATTTGGAAGATCCAAAATTCCACCAAAAATCTTCTAGAACTAAAAAATGAGTTCAGCAAATTAGCAGGATATAAAATCAATACCCATAAATGCAACACATTCCTATACATCAGTAATGCATCAACTGAAAGAAGAACACTATCCCATTCACAATTGCCTCAAAAAATATAAAATACTTGGGACTCAATCTACTGAAAGAGGTGAAAGACCACCACAATGAAAACTACAGAACACTAAGAAATTGAAGAAGACCTTAGAAGATGGAAATATCTCCCATGTTCCTGGACAGGCAGAATTAATATTGTCAAAATGGCCATACTACCAAAAGTATTAAAAAATTTTAATGCAATCCCTTTAAAATCCCACTGACATTCTTCATAGAACTAGAAGACAGAATTACAAAATTCATTTGGAAAAACAAGAGACCCAGAAGACTCAAAGCAATTTTTAGCAAGAAAAGTGAAACAGAACGCATAACAACACCAGACCCCAAACTATACTACAACACTATAATAATAAAAACTGCATGGTATTGGCAGTAAAATGGACACATAGACACCCACATAAATACAGGTATCTCATACTAGACAAAGGTGCCAAAAACATTCACTGGATAAAAGATAGCCTATTCAACAAATGATGCTAGGAAAAATGGAAACCAACATGTAAGAAAATGAAATTAAAATCTTTTCTCTCACCCTGCATGAAACTCAACTCACTGTGGATCAAAGACTTAGGCACTAGAACAGAGATCCTGTGACTATAGAAAAAAGGCAGGCCCCAATCTGCATCATGTTGGCTTTGCACCTGACTTCCTTAACAAGACCTCTAAAGCCCAAGAAGTTAAATCAAGAACAATAAATGGGATGGGCTCAAACTAAAAGCCTTTTCAGCAAAATAAGCAATCAATAATGTGAAGAGATAGCCTACATATTGGGAGAAAATCTTTAATAGTTGCACCTCAGATAAAGAATTAATCTCTAGAATATGTTAAAAAATCAAAAAACTTTACAGCAAGAATACAAATAACCCAATCAATAATTGGACTAAGGATTGAACAGACACTTCACAAAAGAAGATATACAATTCATCAACAAGTATATGAAATAATGTTCAACATCTGTAGCAATTAGAGAATTGCAAATCAAAACTACTCCAATATTTTATCTCACTTCAATTGGAATGTCAATTATCAAGAATACAAGCAACAATAAATGTTGTAAGGATGTGGGGATAAAGGTATATTCATACATTGCTGGTGGTAATGCAAATTTGTGCAACCATTATGGAAAGCAGCATGAAGATTCCTCAGAAATCTTGGAATGGAATCACCATTTGACCCAATTATCCCACTCTTTGGTTTATACACAAAGGACTTAAAATCAACATACTACAACCACACAGCCACATTAATGTTTATGGCACCTTAATTCACAATAGCTAAACTATGGAACTCACCTACGTGACCTTCAACAGATTAATGGATAAAGAAAATGTCACCCACACACACACACATACACAAACACACACACAATGGACTATTACTCAGCTTTAAAAAAGAATGAAATTGTGGCATCCTGGCATTTGCTGGTAAATGGATGTAGTTAGACAATATCATGCTAAATAAAAAGTCAAACCCCAAAGTACAAGTGCTGAATGTTTTCTCTGGTATGTGGAAGCCATTTCACAATAAGTGGGGGTTAATAAAGAATAGAGGTACCTTGTATTAGATAGAGGAAAGTAAAGGGAAGGGAATGCAGTATGAAGGAAGGAATGGTAGTAGAGTAAAACAGACATTATTACCTCATGTACATATGTGACTTCATGACTTATATTACCCTGCAATATGTAATGGGAGATTATACTTTATTTATCGATGATCTATTAAAATGTATAAGTGCATTCTACTGTCACGTACAACTAATCAGAACAAATAAAATTAAATTTAATTTAATCAAGAACTGAACTAGACCCTAGACACTGAAAAATTTTCAGAGACAAGATGTAACAAACTTCAGGTCAAAGTTAAAGAACAGAACATGTTTCCAACCACACTGTCCCTATAAATCATTTACATCTGCAATGTTGGGAAAGGCACCCAGAGACTCCCAGATCACACCTTAAGTAGCATCAAAAGATGCTCAGCCACAACTCAGGGCTCACTCATTCTTAGGGAAAACCCTACTGGATTGAGATGTTTTGAAGTATATTTACAAACCTATTTGCCATGCGTTCTGCTGTCATTTTGCTAGAAAAATAGAAAAACTGCCCTCTATTTACCTTGTTATTTCATGGTCAGTATGATGTATAGGAGTTTCTACTTATGGCCTCTTGGTGGCATAAGCTAATTACAGACCTGTGTGGAGTAAGTTTTTGACTCTACAGCTATTGCCCCCATTGCAGTTACCAGGATTGTCCAGATTCACCCATGTTCTCTGTGCCTTTGGATGTCATCATTAACTTACCAGAATATTCCTCAGTATGTAATTAATTTCTGTCAACAGGGTATTATTCATTAATTATATAATCTTGGGAGTCTGCCTAAACAACTCTGACATTGTACAAGGGAAAGGGGACACTTATTGAGAGGATATCTTATTATTGGAGAGTTTTTGGGCATTACAAATATTTTGTTGCATTTACATTGACAAAACATATTTGCATACATTATTTATTCTATACAACAGTCTTGAGATCTCTCTGGGACACTCTACCATACCCATTTCATTGATGAGGTCAAGTGATCTTCCCACAATAGTGGCAAGGGCGTAAAGTAGTCACTTTTATGGGTATAAAAGAGACAACTTTATCTTTTACTCAGGATTAGTCAGGTAGTTGTAATCTTCATATCCAGAAAGAAGAGGTAGAATGAGGGGCTGGGGAGATAATTCAGTCAGTAGAGTGCTTGCCTTGCAAGCACAAGGTCCTGGGTTCAATCCCCAGCACCAAAAAAAAAAAAAACCAAAAAACAAAAAACAAAAAAAAAAACAGGTAGAATGAAGGGAACTTGTATTCTACAATGTATATTATCTTGTATTTATTGAGCCCCTACTATATGAACTTATCTCATTTAATAATTATAATGTACTCAGGAAGTAGGCACTGAGATCCCATTTTCACAGATGAACCTTAAAGATGTTACTTTTAGTCCATTTTCTGTAACTTGTGATAGAAAGTTCAACAGAATCTTTCAGATCAAAGAGTTTATTCTCTTCTAAACCACAATGTGGTTACTTCTGAATTCCAAAACTGGTAACCCGAGTGTTTTGTGGACACTGGGTACTTTGAAATGTTCTTTTGCCATTAAAAAACTAAGCTTCTCCAGTTGGGATTGCTGAGGAGATGGTTGACCAGGGCTCCATTTCTAGGACTCTCCCCTTGTTCTATCCAGGAGTAATTTGTGAACCTCTGCAGACCTGCAGGACCCTCCAAAACACGGAGGAAAAGCAGCTGCTTCAGAGTATTTATTGAATAAATCATTATTCTATTATGATCCCTTATCTGTAGGGCCTTTTCAAAAACAAGGAAAGCAAACCCCATGATAGAACCTCATTCAAACAAGGGCAAAAGGTCAAATTCTGGGAAATCAGTATACTGTGGAAGAGCTGTTTGCTTCTGTTTGCTCATTTCCTACCTTAAGGTACCCAGATGGAAATGCAGGAAACCTCGCTGGACACAGACAGAAATCCCAGAGCCATGGGTTTCTTAATCATTGTGTCACTGTGACAAGATACACATATATGTGCACAGAGATGTAAGGGGAGCCCTCACAGTGGTTATTCCTTAATTATTTTTTCCCACTCTTTTTTTTTTGTGTGTGTGTAACAGGATCAATTTAAATATTTTATTCTATTTTATTTTATTTGTTTTATTGTAAACAAATGGGATACATGTTGTTTCCCTGTTTGTACATGGCGTAAAGGCATACCATATGTGCAATCATAAATTTACATAGGGTAATATTGTTTGATTCATTCTGTTATTTTATTCCCTTCCCCCACACCCCTCCCACCCCTCTTTTCCCTCTACACAGTCCTTCCTTCCTCCATTCCTGCCCCTCTCCCTAACCCTAACTCTAACCCTAACACTAACCCCTCCCACCCCCCATTATGTGTCATCATCCACTTATTAGCGATATCATTCAGCCTTTGGTTTTTTGAGATTGGCTTATCTCACTTAGCATGATATTCTCCAGTTTCATCCATTTGCCTGCAAATGCCATAATTTTATCATTCTTTATGGCTGAATAATATTCCATTGTATATATATGCCACGGTTTCTTTATCCATTCATCAATTGAAGGACATCTAGGTTGGTTCCACAATCTGGCTATTGTGAACTGAGCAGCTATGAACATTGATGTGGCTGTATCTCTGTAATATGCTGATTTTAAGTCCTTTGGGTATAGGCCAAGGAGTGGGATAGCTGGGTCAAATGGTGGTTCCATTCCAAGTTTTCTAAGGAATCTCCACACTGCTTTCCAGAGTGGCTGCACTAATTTGCAGCCCCACCAGCAATGTATGAGTGTACCTGTCTCCCCACATCCTCGCCAACACCTATTGTTGATTGTATTCTTGATAATCGCCATTCGAATTGGGGTGAGATGGAATCTTAGGGTGGTTTTGATTTGCATTTCTCTTATTACTAGAGATGTTGAACATTTTTCCATATGTTTGTTGATTGATTGTAGATCTTCTTCTGTGAAGTGTATTCATTTCCTTAGCCCATTTGTCGATTGGATTATTTGCATTTTTGGTGTAGAGTTTTTTGAGTTCTTTATAGATTCTGGAGATTAGGGCACTATCTGAAGTGTGATTGCAAAGATTTTCTCCCACTCTGTAGGCTGTTTCTTCGCATTGCTGATAGTTTCCTTTGCTGAGAGAAAGCTTTTTAGTTTGAATCTATCCCAGTTATTAATTCTTGCTTTTATTTCTTGTGCTATGAGAGTCCTGTTGAGGAAGTCTGGTCCTAAGCCGACATGTTGAAGCTCTGGACCTACTTTTTCTTCTATACGATGCAAGGTCTCTGGTCTGATTCCGAGATCCTTAATCCATTTTGAGTTTAGTTTCGTGCATGGTGAGAGATATGGGTTTAGTTTCATTCTGTTGCATATGGATTTCCAATTCTCCCAGCACCATTTGTTGAAGAAGCTATCTTTCCTCCATTGCATATTTTTGGCCCCTTTGTCTAGTATGAGAAAATTGTATTTATTTGGGTTTGTATCCGTGTCCTCTATTCTGTACCATTGATCCACCTTTCTATTTTGGTACCAATACCATGCCGTTCTTGTTACTATTGCTTTGTAGTAGAGTTGAAGATCTGGTATTGCGATACCCCCTGCTTCACTCTTTCTGCCAAGGATTGCTTTAGCTATTCTGGGTTTTTTATTCTTCCAGATGAATTTCATAATTGCTTCCTCTATTTCTGTAAGGTACATCATTGGGATTTTAATTGGAATTGTATTGAATCTGTATAGCACTTTTGGTAGTATGGCCATTTTAACAATATTAATTCTTCCTATCCAAGAACATGGGAGATCTTTCCATCTTCTGAGGTTTTCTTTAATTTCTTTCTTTAGTGTTCTGTAGTTCTCATTGTAGAGGTCTTTCGCCTCTTTTGTGAGATTGATTCCCAAGTATTTTATTTTTTTCAAAGCTATTGTGAATGGGGTAGATTTCCTAATTTCTCTTTCTGAAGATTCATTGCTTATGTATAAAAATGCCTTAGATTTATGTGCATTGATCTTATATCCCACTACTTTACTGAATTCACTAATGAGATCTAAAAGTTTTCTGGTGGAATTTCCTGGTTCCTCTAAGTATACAATCATATCATCAGCAAATAAGGATAGTTTGAGTTCTTCTTTTCCTATTCGTATCCCTTTAATTTCTTTGGTCTGTCTAATTGCTCTGGCTAACGTGCAGGTTGAATAGTGCTGAAATTGAAGTTGCTTTTCTGAGAAAGTTTCACGAATTGAATTCAATGAAACTTAGCCTATCATCTCCCCTCCTCATACCCAATTTGCTCCAAAGATTTGGTGGTTCCACCATGCACAGTGCTTCTGTGATAACAATCTGTTTCGATTTCCATGAATTGATTTTTCCCTATACATGCAGTGTTAGGCTGCAACTGAAGAGCATTCTCTGAGCAAATGCATGACTGGATTTCAATGAAACTGGGTATTTTCTCTTTTCCTCATTCCCACACTACCCCCAATATATGAACACTCTACCTACAGTTTTCAAGGCAAACCCCTTATGTATTGCTTTTGCAGTACTCTAACATGCAGGCTGAACAGGGCTGAAATTGAAATTGCTTTTCTGAGAAAGGTTCACGAATGCATTTCAATGAAACTTTGCCTATCATCTATCCTCCTCATCCCCACTTTGCTCCAAAGATATGGTGCTTCCACCATGCACGGTACTTCTGTGATAACAATCTGTTTCGATTTCTATAAATTGAGCTTTACTTATGCATGCAGATTTAGGCTGCAACTTAAGAGCATTTTCTGAGCAAATGCATGACTGGATTTTCATGAAACTCTGGGGATTTTCTCTTTTCGTCATTCGCACACTGCTCCCAACATCTGAGCACTGTACCTCCAGGTTTTCTAGGCAAACACCTTATGTATTTCTGTTCTGGATTAATAGGGTTGAAATTGAAGTTGTTTTCTGAGAAAGTTTCACAAATGCATTTCAATGAAAGTTTGCCTATCATCTCTCCTCCTCATACCCAATTTGCTCCAAAGATGTGCTGTTCCACCATGCACGGTGCTTCTGTTATAACAATCTGTTCCGATTTCCATCAATTGAGCTTTCCCTATGCACGCAGAGTTAGTCTGCAACTGAAGAGGGTTTTCTGAGCAAATGCACGACTGTATTTCCATGAAACTCTGTGTCTTTTCTCTTTTCTTCATTCCCACTCTGCCCCCAACATCTGAGCAAAATGGAGTCTATTTAGTCATTTCCCCCAGCATCTGGCCTACAACATTCTCATGGAGTCAGATCTGTCAGCCCATCATATTCCCCACTGGTTTTATGTACATGATGAAATCATTGATTTTTTAGTAGTGCATCGGTGATTATAGTGAGTGTCCAACACCATTAGCTTAACAGACTGGATTCTACCTCTAACATATTTAAGTCTAAATCTATTTGTATACTTAAACTTTTGAAATTCTGGTTTCCAGTAATCAGGGCAGTGGTTCCTATAGCTGTGGAGCCCACTATACCTATTCCCACTAGGAGGGGAACTAAGACAGGGGCCGCTTGTTTAGATTATTAGTCCCATATGCTTTCTTCTTCCCTCTTTATTATAATAGTACATCTGGGGAATGATGTGAACAGTAACACAGAATTTACCTCATTTGGTAATCTCAAAAAGTTTAAGGGCTAAGCATGGAGGTATTCCTGACATAGTCCAAGCAAGAGAAAAAACAAGTTTAATGTTTTTTTAGTCTTATCTTTAGACGGTGGTTGGGGGTCTCTGAGGGCTGTTTATTTTTCTGTTGTCTTGACTCAGATGTGATAAGTCCATGTTGTGAGTAACATCCCTTCCATTTCAGCCAGGTGTTAGTCCTTTCTGGATCAATTTGTTGTAGACATAGTCTTCTGACTGAAATAGGTGTTGGAAATCAGTGGTCTCTTGGGGCTGGTTCTCTCATAAGTTGAACCTGTTGGAGAGACTTAAAAACTAGTTAGAACAGGAGCAGGTTCTTGGTAAAGGTGGAGGAAGGGGTCTGGAAGCATTAACATTTTAACCTCTCAGGTCATTGCCTCCAACTTTCTGGATCCACACTGGCCCTTATTTTTGTGATTTAACCCAATTTACCTATCTACATTGACTGACTTTTTAAAAATTTTTATTATTACCCCTTTAAATTTAGGGACTTTTTACTGCTTCAAGGAAAAAAGGCGATGACCACTCTTGCTGCCTCAAGCTGAGAGGAGGTGATGTGGGGTGGGGCAAGCAGAAAAAATTCCTTTCTAGGGGTAAAAGTCTTGTTTTATGAAAGAAACAATAAAGAAGAGTACAAAATAACTAGCATCTGAAACTTGTCAATGAATATCATGTACCTGATAGAAATTAATAATCTCTTACCAGGAGATGAAAGAACTGAGATGTTGTTTACATAAAAATGCCTAACAAAGTCTAACAAGGCTAGAGAGGATAAGGCCTTAATTGTAAATCTTAACACTGTTAGAGTTTTGTCAGTAATGTAAACACAATATTTAGTTAAGTTACTCAATGTCATCTGACTTTTGTAAAATATCTTTTTACTGGCATGATCTTTTTGTTTAGTATAGATTCCTTTATTTTTGTTACTCTGGACTAGAGAATCATACTAGCAAACATTGATTAAGTCTACTTGTATTGGAGGTTAGAAAGATCCTTAGGCCTTAAACTGACTAAAAACTTATAACTCTGGCATTTTCTTTCGATAATTATCAGGTATTTTTGTCTAAGAATCTTTTTGGCCACCTTCAGTTTTACTTATTTTGGGGGGCTAACACAAGTATACATCTCAAGTTACATTAAAATAACTATTGTTGAGTTTTTTAAATGTCCAGGAATGACTGTGTTTTAGTTTTAACTGTTTTTGCTAGGTGTTTAAGATCAAGTTGGTAAAATTGACCTTGTTTCTATCTGCTGTTAAGAGTCAACTGAGTTCCCACAGGGGTCACTCTTGGAAAACATGAGAGCAACTTCTTAGCTCCTTTAGTGACATTTGCCTGGTAGGGTCTCCTTGATGAGGTGGCTTCCATTGGAAGCATTAGGGATGGCTCCCTTTCCCAAAGACCCTCCTCTGTAGCAGGTGCACTGACTGGCTTCTCATCCTTAGGGGTCTCATCAGTCTCCCTGATGGGAAGGTTATGTGGCCCAGGGTTGCAAAGCTTCTTAGAGTAGTTCTCTTGTTCCCTGGGTTTAGGCTGACTCTGAGGGCAAGAGCCAAATATTGATTCTCTTGACCCCTTTATTTTAATCTCAATCTTTAGGTTTTGATCATAAACATCCAGCAAGTCAGTTTCACCAGTAGTGAGTAGTGAGTTTTAACTAATGTCTATGACTTTATAGTTATTTACCACCTTTATTAAACTGGGGTCTATATTATCTGTCCTATAGGTGATGACTTATTCTCTCAAATTAGATTGTTCTTGAAGCAGTACCTCTGTAAAACATTCATCAGTCGACAGTTAGTTTATAATGAAAATACAAAATGGAATTAACAACAGTAAAAACACATTTAGTTGTGTAATATCTACCTTAAAATTTTCACTGAGCCTCCCAAGCTGCTGTGACTGCAGGCATGTATCACTGTGCCCAGCTTGGCATGAAATTTTATTACTAATTAATAATTTCATTGCAATGAAAAATTTGCATCACAATGCAGTAGGGGCTTCCACAGGTGCTGGAAGGCTGGCTGTGCCCAGGAGCTGGACTGGGTCATGCTCAGAGCTCAAGTGCGGGAGGCGCCCTCTGGGTCACCAGAAGCATGGTGCTGTGGACCCCTCAGCAGACATGGAGAGGAGTGAGGGAGCCACCCACACTGGACCCGCACTGTGTAGAGCCACTGCCCGGTGGCGGCCCACTGCCCTTAGTTGCCACAGTCTGCAGAGCGCCTTGACTGCCTGGAGCCTGCAGTAGCCCAGGGCCTACCCAGGTGCCTGTGGGAAGCAGGTGCTGCCCTCCCAGGCTGCAAGCCCAGCGGAGCAGACCTGAAACCAGGGGAAGGGGCCATCACTCCAAGGCTGTGAGGAGAAAAGGATCTTGGCACTGGGTGTTCTGCTCAGCAGAGGGCAGCTCAGGACCTCCGGCAGCACCCAGCCAGGTGCTTCCACATGAAGCTGGTGAGGGCCTGGGTCTGCAGTGCACACTGGGTCCTGCTTCATCTTCACAAGGGCTGGAGAGGTAACGTGTCTGCCATCTGCTAATGGGAAGCCGAGGCTTGGACTGTGGTGGGCAGCCCTGGCTCAATCAGCTCTCCTTCTGGTGGGGCTGGCTGTGACCCCACTGTGACAGCCAGGCAGAGGATCCCCTCCGGCTGGGCAGACACTTCACAGTGGTCACCCCAGGCTAGATGGACCTGAACATACAGCACATTGTCACTGCACGGTCTCTTTTTGGGACCCTCACAAGATGATTCTAAACCCATATCCATGTGTAGAAGGTCAGGGGTCTGCAATGTGCTGTAAAGGATGATGGCCAAGGATTCCCCTGCCACATTGGAGAGCAGTGGTGACGCTGCTGTCCCTGAGCCAGGGTGCTCCTAGTGGCAGCAGAGGCAGCACTAAGCTGGAGAGCAGGCTGTGGACCTCGCTGGACGGAGCGTGGACCCCAGCTGGGGTGCCCACGCTGCCTGCTGCCCCTATGGAAGTGTGACACCAGACATACGGATGGGTGCAGGTGGTGAGGCCCCAGGGAGAGGCTCAGACCCCACACAGCCTGTGGAGGACCTCAGGGGAACGTCCTCTCCTGCTGGACAGGGGACAGGTCTGAGGTCATCGGGCACCTCACAGCGCCCGGTGGAAGGGAGAGGAGGGTGAACTTGGACAACATGTCCATCAGCAGTGTTGCCATAAAGAGGTGGGGGGGCACCCACAGAGTGAGAAGTGGGCCGGGCAGATGAGTCCACGGCTGATGGAGACCACCGTTCAGAGAGGCACTATCCACGGGGACTTTGAGCACTGAGATCAGCGGGCAGCTGCAGGCCAGCGGGAGCCACCAGTCAGCAGGCGAAGGAGCCCTTAAGTCTGCAGGGGTGCCCGGGAGAGAGCCCAATGCAGGTGAGGATGGGCAAAGACCTGAGCGGGTGTGTCAGGAGAAAATCCTGGATCCTCAGAGCCACCAGAGCCAGGTGTGGAACGCAGCCCGCAGCCATCCTAGAAGCATCCACAGGACATGTGGCTGGACTGAGGGGCACACCGCTCCCTCCATGGCCAGTAGCCAGAGGAGGTGACTGCCCTCAGCCTGTGGCTGGACTGAGGGGCACACCAGTCCCTCCATGGCCAGTAGCCAGAGGAGGTGACAGCCCTCTGGGACACCACATCCTCAATAGGACTCAGCCTTTGGAAATGGGAAGACCACGGGGTGAGCTGGGGAGAGGAGCCCATGGAGGGACATCGCCAGACTAAGTGTGGAGAGCTGGCCAGGCTGGGCTGAGAGGGACGCTTGCTCATGGGTGTGGCAGAGAAGAGGGTTTCCAGGCCCCAGCAGGCCTGTCCCACAGGGCTGGGAGTGGGGACTATACAGGGTGCCCTGTGCTCCTCAGGCTGCAGGCGGGATGGGGCTTCATGTTGGGAAAAACACATTTTATAATAAATCCACAAAGGAGGGGTGAGGAGAGCTTCACAGACTGATGGTTATTCATCCCAAACAAGAACACACTGAGTCCAATAGCAATAGAAGGAAACTGTTAAAATATGTGAAGCACATTTGCCAAACTTGGGACAGATACAGGCTGAGTGTCCACGTGGTCTGCCACTCCGTCCTGGAGGGTGAAGGCCAGCTCACTGGGCCCTATTCACACATATAGCTCTTGGTGGCACAGTGAGGGAGCAGAAGGCTGCTGTCCTTTCTTCCAAGATGGTATGATTTAATAACTCAGAAACCTGCCAACTGCTTATTATGAGAAAGACTTTTTGTTTTGTAGATACAAAGAAGGCAAATGTGCAAAAATCAGTAGCTTTCTCTAACCCTGTGTCTCTTTTAAACTATGAAAAATATCTCATTTACAACAAAATTGGCAACAACTTATTAATACCAAAAAAATTTATAAAAAGGAATAGTACATTATTAATCTATTTGTAAGAAAGAAATACAACATACATTAGAATCCTAAAAACTATTTGGAAGAAATAACCCAAACACTAATATATAAAGAAATATGCCCATTTCCTAGGGAAAACATATCATTGTGAAACTGGATTCCACGTCACTGTGTGCACGCACTGCAGTCCAGGCAGACACCACTGGCTGCTGCTGTCATCAAGGTGGGTTTAAAGCTGTGACTTATAGAGGGGAGACCTTCTGAGAGTCCTCAGTTCATCTCTAAAAAGAAAGCAGGTGAGGAAGGACTGTGGAGAACTAACCCTTCCAGGGACCACACATGGGGACAGGGCTGACTCCAGGACAGGCCTGCAGTGCACTGATGGAGTAGAGTGGGCTTTGCCTTGGCTCCTCCTGAACCTTCCCCCTCTAGCTTCTTCTTATCTGCAACTACTGCCACCAGAGAGGGAGGAGACTCGGTTCCAAGACAGGTGGACATGAGTCTTGCCCTCCACAGCCCCAGGAAAGCAGGGGTGAACATCCTCTGGGTTGGGAGCTGGCGGCTGAGCTGCCTTCTGGGCCCCAGGTGTCCCGGTGTCCTCTGGAGGCCCTGGCGCTCCCTCTGCTGATGGTGTGCTGGTGGATCTGTTCTCCAGTTTGGATGGTGCACCTACCTCCAGCTCAGCGGGTATGGCCATGAGCTGTGTCACCGGAAACTGGGGCTGTGCTGCTGGAGGCACTTCTGGTGGCACTGCAGCTGCAGAAAGAAAGAACCCAACATGACCGCCTTGCCCTGGGCATTTTCTACTTGCTGCCAGCACCTGCCCTGAGAGTAATGCAGCTCCTCTCCCACGGCACATGTCTTCTCAGTCCAGGGCCACCAGGCTTTTGTGGCTCAGAACCAAAAACCAGTTCCTGTGGGGACAGCACAAGTCTTCCTCACACCATCATCCACCCCAGTGTCCTCGTCACAGGCCCAGACTCACTGGGATTGGGGTGCTCCAGCTGCGTCAGGAGTCCGTGAACATGGAGGCTCAGTTTCGTCCCAGGCATGGTGACCTTCAGGAAGGTGTCGAGACACCTCAGGGTTTTCAGACCCGAGGACCCAAGGAAGTCTTCAGGATTTGTAAGTAGCAGTGTTTGGATGATGGAGCAGAGGGTGCTGTGGAGGTGGGAGTGGGCAGACAGCCGTCAGCACCTGTCCCCTCAGGCTTGACCCGCCCAAGGACCCCTGCATGATGGGCTTCCCTCAGTGTGACCTGGCAGCCTCCAGGAAACAGGTGAGGTGGGCGATCCTTAGTGACCTGTGTGGCCAGCAGTCCCCCAGCTTCTGTCCAGTCTCCATGCGGGACTGGCAGGTGGGTGATATGGCATGATCGGCCGTGTTGGAGGGATCCTCACTGGGCCTGGCCCTGGGACCCTGGTCAATCCTCTGCTCCTTGGATCCCAGACCCTCCCCTCTCTGTCCTGCTGCAGGCAAAGTCCTCTGCTGGGAGTCACAGCAGGGTGGACCTGGCTTTGCCCAGCCTCCTCTACACCAGCCTCCCAAGTGCCCCAACTGGAGAAGGGACCCTCCCTCTCCGACTAAAGACCACTCACTTCTTCACTTTCAGCTGCTCCTCCTCCTCTTGTGCCCTGAGGTCTCCATCCCTAGAGAAGGCCAGGCGGGTGTCACCTCTTACAACCCAGGCCCCTTACCTCCTGGATGCCTGGTGGGATTGACCAGCTTCCTGAGAGTTGGGGCTCCTGAGTGCTGGGAGGTGTGTCTCCCTCCTCCTGAGTGACAGGCTACCTTGAGAGATGAATGGACCCACCACCCTCTGCCTCTCTGTCTCCAGGCCCAGGACCCCGCATGCATCCCAGGGTTCCCCGTCAGGCTCCGTGGTGAACAGGGACCCTCCCAGAAGTGATCCACACTTTCCTTTTCTTCCCAAAAGTGGAAGCTGCTTTCCTGAGTCCTCAGAGCTTGATGAGAGGCCCAGGGAGAAGCTCAGAGCCCTGGGCCCCAACCTGAGGCCAACGTGCCAGGGCTCCTTCTCCTTGGTCCTGCACACACCCAGGCAGGGTGGTCCTTGTGTCCCCTCCCTCCACAGTGATGGCTGACCTCCCACACATGCTGGAGGGGGCGGTCCCTGGGCAGGGAAAAGGGGCGCACCTTCTGCACAGCTGCTCCGTCAGCTTGTGGGTGCTGGTCAGACTCTGGTACGCGCACAGGAATTTGTGGATGAAGGCCTCATTGCCCCTCTGCATGTCATTGATGATGTCCTCCACCACCAGCACCTTGAATATCTGCACCAGCCTGGACAGGTCCTCTGGTGCAACTTTGATCTGTTCCTCATAGTGTGGGTATGAAAGGGGACACTTCAACATGGAATCAGTGGCAACCTTCAAATGATGCTGGCGGATCATCAAGTGACATCCAAAGAGGTCCTGCTCTATTTGTATCCTTTTCTCTCTCTCTCTGTCTCTCTGTCTCTCTTTCTCTCTCTCTCCCTCTCTCTCTCTCTCTCTCTCTCTCTCTCTCTCTCTCTCTCTCTCTCACACACACACACACACACACACACACACACAAACACAGCCGTGAAGGACTGCAGTCTCCAAGACAGGATCGGAGTGGGGGGCTACCCTAAGCTCACCTGCTCTGGGGTACTGTGTCTCATTCTCCAGTTTCTCCTAAACCTTTGCCAGATGGGAGGGGGCTGGAAACTATCCCAGCATCTCCACATTCGGGACAGGCCCCTGCTCAGGGTCTTCCTGAGGCCTGTGCAGCCACCCGTTGGGAGACAGCAAAAGCTCATGGCTCTGGATCGCTCTCTCCACACAACTGAACAGACTGGGCTGTGCCTGGTCTCTGGGTGCCTGGCTACCAGGGTTCCAAGTTCTCTTTGTTCCATTGCCAGGAAGTGAGGTCACTTCCCGGGGTCCCCTTACCTGAGGCACTTCCTCACAAAACGTGAGCTGTCTTGGAGTCATCCTCTCCCCTGGCCTGTGACACAAGTGAGAGTGGCTGACCCACACACCCTCCCTCTGTGCTCAGCAAGTGCCTAAGGAGCAGCTTCCCAGGAGTGGGAGGCAGATGGGTTCAGATCCTTCCCCTCCTTGGGTTCTCTGTGTGACACTGGTTGAGCCATTGGAGCTTGCAGGGCCTCCCTAGCTGCCCACATGTCTTGCAGGGTCTTTCTGCCATGTGATCTGAGCTTGTCCCCAGGTGTGTGGGTCGTCACTCACCTGTATCACCTGGAAAGCCTCTAATGCTGGGGTCACAAACTGGTCACTCACAAACACACAGTTGAGGCAGTCACAGAGAGGAGGGAGCGAGGATGATAGGCCACACTCCATTCTGAGTCCAACAGGGACTGAGGGAACGTGCCTGCCCTCCTGGCCATTTTATCTTCCTGGGCCAGGTCCTGAGCCTCCACCCGCCTCAGACCTGGCAACTCAGCACACGAGGCAGCTTCCTATTTTCTCATCCTCATATTGAGGCTCAGTGCAAGTAACTCCTCGCAGGTCAATTAGTCACTAACTAAAGATTCAGAGCTGGAACCAAGTCCCACGCTCCCCAACAAAGAGTCAGAAGTAGGATTTCTCCACTCCTCTCTGAGACCATGAAAGAGTTTCTTTCCCAAGAAAAAAACACTGTTTGCTTCTTCTGTTCTGTGTTCTTCTGGGTCCCAGGAATGGAACCCAAATGTGCTTAACCACGGCCCCTCGTGGCTTTGTTTGTTCACTGTTTGGAGAATGGGCCTCTGTTTCATTGAGGAGGGCCTCTCTCCTTTGCTGAGGCTGGTGTAAAACTAGTGTCCTCCAACCTCAGCCTCCCGAGTAACTGAACAGAGAGGAGTTTTCCACCACTCCTGGAAGGAACAGTTCAACAATCAAAAGACACTGTCTCAGGGAGTCTCCTCAATGGCACTGTAGGTATGGTCACTGCGTCTCATCAATGATGAGGCTGGAACTAACGCTGTACCCATGACCACACTGCCAGCTGAAGGAGAGTAGGTCAAGACCCTGCCTCAGGAGAGCAATGCAGAAGATCCCACTGCACAAGTGGTCGACCTGCTGTCCTGAGGCTTGATGGGCCCAAGGCAGTGACACAGGAGGACACACAGACTGCTGAGTGGTTTGCTCAGAACCCACAGTGTCTCAACACTGTGCTGCTGCACTGCAACCCAGGTCCATCAGCGTCCCCACTGGCCCCTGACCCACTGCTACACTGGCGGCCTTCCTGGCCCCCTGCTGCCAGGACAGGGTTTTGGGTTTCCTGCTCCCTGGCTCTCAGCCTCCTCCTCCCTGAGAGGACATGCACGCACAGCCTCCTCACCTGCAGAGCAGGAAGGCAGCAGCCTCTACTTCTGGGCAGCTTCTCTGCTCTGTGGCACCACCCGTCTGTCCCTCCTGCTCTGGTCCAGGCCCTGGATGCTGGGTCTGGCAGTGACTCTGGGAGTCAGGGGCTGGAGACCCACAGGCAGGGGCCAAAGAGCTCTTGGAGCTGCTCCAGAGATGGAGGCTGAGATGTGGGAGGAGTTCTAGGGGCAGAGGAGGAGCTGTCTCACCCCCTGGCCCAGCACCTTGAGCTGATGGGAGGAAGGTGACAGAGGTTTGCAGTTTGGGCCACCTGGGTGATTCAATTTTAAAGGACACATTTTCAGTTGGATTTTTATGAAAAGTAGCAGAAGCAGTGGTTTATTGACAGAGCACAGAAAGGAAAAGATTAGGATTGCCGCCATGCTCTTTCAGGAAAAACCCAAGTCAAACAGCAAAGCAATTCTAACTGCTCTGAGACATCAAGGTGGTGTGACGTGACTGGGCATTTCCTCAGAAATGGAGAGAGGAAGCCAAGTCTGGGGCAGCCATGGACCACCCATAATTGAAGATAGAGTGTCAGCAGAGGGGCAGTGTGAATTGATCCTCTCTGGAAGTTTGTTTATTTGGTTATTTTTTTTATTTCTTTATTTTAGTACCATGGATTGAACCCAGGGGCACTTAAACACTGAGCCACATCTCCAGCCCTTTTTTTTTTTCCTTTAGAAACAGGGTCTCACTGAGTAGTTTGGGGATTCCCTAAGTTGCTGGAGCCAACATTGAACTCACCATTCTCCTACCTCAGCCTCCTGAGCCGCTGAGATTACGGGCGTGCACCCCACACCTGCTGAAAGTTTCCTTTTCTGTGTAGGAGTATGTTGTTAATATTTGATATCAGGAAAATGTTATGACCAGCAACCTGGAGTCTGGATCCAGATGTTCTCAGTTCACATCCTACTGTATTGTGTATTAGCTGTGTGGTCTTGCTTGGTACTTAACCTCTCTGAACTTCTGCTACAGGGAATCATTATAGCACTTCGGTTTAAATGTGTCCTGCAAAATTTTAGGCATTGGAAAACTCACCCCCATATTCATAAATTGATGCTAATTGGAGGTGGGCCTTTAGGAAGTAATGAGCATTAGATTGTCGGGGTTTCGGCCGGACCCCTGGCCATAGGTGTGACAAGGCCAAGATGGCGCCTGGCAGGATGCCAGTGTGGTTGAGTGTAGCTAGCTTGTGCACAAACAACTGATGTCGCTTGAGGAAGTTTCAGTGATTGGTTGAGGCCCCCTCATGGACACTGCATGCCTGTATATGCTGCCTGTATCTGTCCACGCTCTCCCCTCGTGCTCTGTATGATGATTGGTCGCTTGGAGGCATATAGTGAGGTGTAGCTTCCCCCAAAAGGGGGAAGAAGAATCTGCTGTTAATAAAGAAGCTTGCCACCCATCACGTCTCCGGGTCGTTCTTGCTGGCGAGAGCGACAAGTGGTGCCGAAACCCGGGAATCTTACGTGCCGCGGAGAGGTGAGTGAGGTGAGTAACGATCTGTGAAAGTGTGCACCTAGATCTGTCAGTGGACAGGGAAGTTTCCTAGAGACGAGAATATTGTGATTGTGATAAAGTTCCTAGGAACGAGAAGTTAAAGTTTCCTCAGAATGGGGAACGAGGTTGCTAGATGTAGAATGGAAGGTCCCTTGAAAGAAATTCTTAAAGCTAACGGCACTCCCTTAAAGACAAAAACTGCTCGGGCGTTTTTAAAGCAGGTAGAGGAGATTTCACCTTGGTTTTTGGAGGAGGGACTGTTAAACATACCTCAGTGGGAACATCTAGGAGAGGATCTAAAGCGCTGTCTGGTAACGCTACCAGGGACGTTAGCGGTTTGGTCCTTGGTCAGAACTTGTTTACGTTCCCCTCGGGAGGCTTTACAAAAGGCAGTTACACAGGGAGAGGAAGTATTGGAAAAGGTAAAAGAGGAGTCACAAAAAGGATCTGTTAGTGCTCAGTCGGACTCTGAGGAGAGTGAAGAAGGACTTTCTGATACAGAATTACACAAAATAAGTGAGGAAACAAAATGTTCTCAAGCTGGTTCAATTAGTCAACAGGCATTAAGGGAATTGGAGGGCATAGGGCAACAGCTAGAAGACAAAGAAAAGGCGTTACAAGAGGCTTTACAAGAGTTGAGCTTACAAAAATATGCAGTGGCGCAGTGGAAAAAGAAGGAGGAAGTACTAACGAAATCACAGACAGGACACAAAGAGGAAGTAAAGCCTGTGGCACACTTTAAAATAAATGAGGAAGTAACTCAGAAAGTGACTTGTACTCCTTCAGCACCACCTTATGAGTGGCCTCCGCCTTTTTATCCAGGTTGCACTAAAGAGTGCTCCTGTTCAGAGTGTAAAACAAAAAAATGGAAAGAAATCTATGGGATTGAAAGAGGGTTTTACCCTGTTATGGAAGATCAAAATCAACAAAGGTTTCACCAGCCTTTAGACTTTAAGTTGGTAAAGCAGCTTAAAGAAGCAGTTAGTACTTATGGACCACAAGCGGCATTTACAGTATCTATTGTAGAATCTATGTCTACCCTCTTTCTTACTCCTGATGATTGGAGCAATTTGGCAAGAGCAGTTTTGAGTGGAGGGCAATATATAGAATGGAAGGTTCAAAATCAAGATTTTTGCCAGGAAATTGCGCGCAGGAATGCCGCTGCAGGTAATCCACAATGGAATCTAGAGATGTTAACAGGTACTGGACCATACATTGGACCACAGGCACAGATTCAATATCCTCCTGGAGTCTTTCAACAGATAGCTGTAGCAGCCACTAGGGCCTGGAAGACATTACGTGGCACTGGTGAGCTACAATGACAGCTATCAAAAATAGTACAAGGGCCTAATGAGCCTTATGCAGATTTTGTAGACAGGCTTATGCAGGTCGCAGGTAGGATGTTTGGAGATGCAGACCAGGCTATGCCATTAATAAAACAATTGGCTTTTGAAAATGCAAATAGATTCTGTAGAGAAGCTATTAGGCCATGGAAGAATAAAGATTTATCTGCTTACATAAAAATTTGCAGGGAAATTACAGAACCTGTGATCCAGGGACAAGTTATGGCTGCAGCACTTACACAAGTAATGCAAAACCAAAAGGGGGCTCGTCCCAATGGATGTTTTCAATGTGGACAAGAGGGACATGTTAAAAAACAATGTCCTCAAAGAGTGTCTGGTAGAATTACAGCTACATCTTCCACAGGGACTATAGGAGGACCCAAGCCTTAATTATGCCCTCGATGTAGAAAGGGAAATCATTGGGCAAGTGATTGTAGATCTGTTGCTGACATTGATGGGATTCCACTACCACCTAATAATTGGGGGAATTCAAAAAATGGGAGACCGGGCCCAGCACCTCGGGGCCCAAACCAAATGTACGGGGTGGCAATGTCTTTACCAACCAAACCCAGGTGGACTTATCCGCCATCAGATCAGAAGGTACAGTCCAGGCAGGTCCCAGAAGGGCCACCTCAGGGAGCGCAGGACTGGACATCTGTGCCACCTCCAGACTCGTACTAACGCCCGAGATGGGTGTACAGATGTTAGACACAGACTGGGATGGCAATATTCCTACAGACTCAGTAGGATTGCTCCTAGGCAGAAGTTCTTCTACTCTAAGAGGTCTTATAGTCCACCCAGGAGTAATTGATCCAGACTTTCAAGGACAAGTTAGGGCTATGGTTTCTTCACCCAAAGGGATTACAGTCATTTCTCCAGGAGACAGAATAGCACAAATGTTAATTTTGCCTAGCCAGCATTCCTTATGGCCTAGTAAGGAGACAACAAGAGGAGATAAAGGATTCGGGTCTACAGGCGGACCCTGGGCTAATTTTACTATGGACCTCCAAGATAGACCCATTATGCAATTAACAGTAGGGCATAAACCTTTTATAGGATTACTGGACACAGGAGCTGATAAAAGTATAATAAGTGAGGCAGTTTGGCCCAAAGGTTGGCCTATAGTTACAGCTAATCAAAATTTACAAGGGTTGGGAGTGGCTCAATCGCCTAACCAGAGTGCTGCTTCACTGTCTTGGAGGGATAATGAGGGTCATTCAGGGGTTTTCCAACCATATATTTGTAAAATACCTATTTCTTTATGGGGAAGGGATGTCTTAACTCAGATGAATGCTAAGTTGACAACAAACATTAATTCTAAACCTGCAACACGTATGATGAGAAAAATGAAGTATACAGAAGGTCTAGGATTAGGGAAGGAACAACAAGGGTCTTCACAGCCCATCCCCCTTCCTCCTCCAAAAAATGATTTCAAAGGGCTGGGTTTTATGTAGGGGCCACTGTTATTACACCTATTCCAATAGTTTGGAAAGATGATAAGCCGCAATGGATTCCACAGTGGCCCTTAACTACAGAAAAATTACAAGCGGCTCATAAATTAGTACAAGAACAAGTACAGGAAGGTCATTTACAACTTTCTACTTCCCCCTGGAATACACCCATCTTTGTCATTAAAAAAAGGTCTGGAAAATGGAGATTATTACATGACTTAAGGGCTATCAATACACAGATGTTTCCTATGGGTCCTCTACAACGGGGATTGCCATTAATCACAGCCTTACCTAAAAATTGGCCCACCATTATTTTAGACTTAAAGGATTGTTTTTTCTCAATTCCATTACATGCAAAGGATTGTTGGCGATTTGCTTTTACTTTACCTTCTCTCAATCATGCACAGCCTGATCAAAGATTTAAATGGACTGTACTGCCTCAAGGCATGACTAATAGTCCCACTTTATGTCAGAGATATGTAGACAGAGCCTTAAAACCTACAAGGGACACTTTTCCAGATTTATTAATTTATCATTATATGGATGATATCCTTATCTGCCATAAAAATAGATGATTACTAGAAAAGGCTTTGCAATTCTTAATATCTACTCTACAACAATATGGTTTAAACATCTCTCCAGAAAAGTTACAAATGGGAGAAACTCAAGAATATCTGGGCACTAAACTTACGGCTACTATGGTAAAGCCACTAAAATTAACTATTAGAACTAGTGAACTTAAAACTTTAAATGACTTTCAAAAACTTCTTGGAGATATAAATTGGATTAGGCCATATTTGAAAATTACCACAGGAGAATTAAAGCCTTTATTTGATATACTTAAGGGAGATCCTGATCTTTGTTCTCCGAGGATCCTTACTCCAGAAGGACAAAGAGCTCTTACATTGGTGGAACAAAGATTACAGTCAGATCATACAGAAAGATGTGATCCATCCCAGCCTCTAATGTTAATCATTATTCCAGAACAACATAGTCCATATGGAATTATATGGCAAGGAGGACCTTTACAAAGTATTAATCTCCCAGCATCGCCTACAAAACAGTTACAGACATTTCCAAAAGCCACAGCTCAGTTGATATATAAGGGGTTAGAAGCCTGTGTTACAATATTTGGAAGCCACCCTAAGATTGTTATTGTCCCCTATACCAAACTTCAAATACAGTGGTTAGTTCAACATGATGACGATTGGGCTGTTTTACACTGTTCAACTACAGCAACTTTTGATAATCATTATCCTAAACATCCTTGGATACAATTTTGTAAAAACACTCCTGTTATATTCCCTAAAATTACCAGAACACAGCCTTTGCCAAATTGCCAAACGGTCTTTACTGATGGTTCAAAAAATGGAGTTGGAGCTGTAATAATTGGAAATAAAACAGAAACTATAATTCTTCCTCCTTCATCTGCCCAAGTAGTAGAACTTGCTGCAGTAGTTTTAGCTTTTAACATTATGATAGAACAGCCTTTCAATCTATTATCTGACAGTCATTATATAGTACAATCAGTGCCTTGTTTGGAGACTGTTCCTTATATCCCTGATGGGTCCGCTGTTGCTCCTTATTTTCGTACTTTACGTGCCTTAATCTTGGACTGCAAGTATCCCTTTTATGTAGGACATATTAGAGCTCATTCTGGACTGCCTGGTCCACTTGCCGGAGCTAATGCTGAAGCTGATAGGGCAACAAAAACTGTTTTTGCTTTTACTATGTTAGAACAGGCTAAAATGTTCCATACCCAATTTCATGTTAATTCCACCACCCTTAAGAGAAAATTCAATATTTCTAAAGATGTTGCTAGACAAATTGTTAAAACATGTCAACATTGTGCTCCTCTATTGCCAGTACAGTCTGTTGGAGTAAATCCAAAGGGACTATTACCTAATCATATTTGGCAAATGGATGTTACTCATTTTTCAGAATTTGGAAACCTTAAGTATATTCATGTTTCAGTAGACACCGCTTCAGGGGTGATCATGGCCTCTGCTCACACTGGGGAAAAAGTTAAAGATGTTGTACAACATTGCTTACAAGCATTTGCAGCCTGGGGCATCCCAAAAATCATTAAAACTGATAATGGGCCGGCTTACACATCCAAAAGTTTCTTACAATTTACACAAACTTTTAATATACAACTCATCACAGGAATTCCTTATAATCCTCAAGGACAAGGTATAGTGGAACGCACTCATTTAACGTTAAAAAATTGTTTAATAAAACAAAAAGGGGGAATAGGTGCTGACTTTAGAGCACCTAAAGATAAACTAAATCTAGTACTTTTTATTTTAAATTTTTTAAATGTGGATAAGAATGGACATACGGCTGCAGAAAGGCATGCTAATCCCACAAGTACTCAAGTGTGGGTAAAATGGAAAGATATTCTCACAGGAACATGGAAAGGCCCAGATCCAGTTCTTCGGTGGGTCCGAGGGTCTGTTTGTGTTTTCCCGCAGGATCAGCAAACACCGATCTGGATACCTGAAAGGTTGACTAGACTGGTGCATCAAAACAATGATGAAGAACATCGTGCTGATAAGCGCCCTATTAATGATGACATTGACACCGGTGAAGACTCGAGACCTGTGGGCAATAGTTAAAGCTTGGCCATATCCTTTACCGCTAACTAACACCTCCTCTACTCTCCCACCTTTGTTTTCTACAGAACCTAGGACTGGATTGCCAACTGTCATCATGGATCCCAAGGAAGAACCTTATAATTTTTCTACCCTTTCTCTGCCAGGCACCCTTTGCTTTGATATCTCTACCAATAACAAATTTGTTAATGACACTTCTCTTAGGCCTTGCATTCAATTACAGCGTGAAGTGCAAGGGTTATTTTTAAGACAGTCTACTAAAGGGATTGATTTCCAAGAAAGTATGACTATAACCCAGGGTAAAGTTACAGGGACAAGTAAGATTACTACTTCAGGGCAAGTTGTCTTTCTTGAAGGATTAATTCCAAAGCGACTGAAACTGCCATCTACTGGATTTCGTACACCTCGCATTTTCCCTCCTTGTGATCCCAAATTTTCTAGTCCTCCCATTTGGACAGGTTGTCAACATGCTAAAAAAGCAACTCCTATTCAACATGGATTTTATTTCACCCCAAACTTTACATACCAACAATCTGTGAATGATTTTATCAAAAACCTTGTCTACTCTGGCTTTCGCCTTAGTTCTCTACGTATAAATCCTTTTGATAATTGGTTCCTATTTACCTCCCAAGCAGGATATACTAATCTTCAACCTTTGTTTGCTCTGAAAGGGGGTTCATTTAAGACCTGTTATTGGTATCGCACTTCAGATTATACTGGCACAGACCCTTCCCAGGCCAGTAAGATAGCTTAGCTTGTAACAATACTATAACATTGTATTCCACTCCTGTGTGTGTCTACCCTCCTTTTATGTTCCTATTAACTAATGTTTTTAATGGCATGACTCTCAACTGCTCTGGAACTAACTGCTATCTTTCTCAGTGTTGGAATGCAACCAAATATTACCGAGCTGTCATTATGCGTATTCCTACCTTCTTGCCTATGCCAGTCTCTGTTACAGATGATGAATTGCCAGTATTGCTTTCCAGAAATAAGAGGGACTTTGGAATCACCGCAGCAGTCATTACCGCCATAGTTGCATCAGCGGCAGCAGCCACTGCGGCAGCTGTAGCCTTAACTACGTCTGTACAATCTGCAGCCACAATCAATAAGGTGGTTCAACAGACTGCTACTGCCTTATCTACTCAGCAGACAGTGGATCAACACTTAAAAGCAGGGATTCTTTTAGTAAACCAGCGAGTGGACTTACTTCAAGAACAAATGGACATTTTACAGGAACTGTTAAACGTGGGATGTATTTATCATCTGGCGGGACTGTGCGTTACACCTGTAGCTTACCATAACTTCAGCTATGCAGCAAACTTGTCTAGAATCTTGTCTGTTCAGCTACGTACCAACTGGTCTTACGAATTTGATAATCTTACTGCTATTCTTAGATCTCAAATTGTTAGCCTTAATGCTACTAGAGTTGATGTAGCTCCAATGTCTGAAGTGCTAAATTGGTTATCCTCCTCTTTCAGCTTTGTAAAGCAATGGGCAGGAATGGGAGCTCTGTGTACACTCATGGTTATTACTGTTATCTTCCTCACACGCTTTATCATGCGCATGCGCCGAGATCAAGCTAGAGATCGTATCATCTTCCATCAGGCCATGGCTGCCCTAGAGGCCGGCAGTTCCCCACAAGTATGGCTCACGATGCTGGACCGCTAGCCAGACGGGTAAGGAAGGAGGTGACTCCGTACCAACCTAAGACAGGAGCTGTAGCATGCTCTACAGTTATCCGATGATGGGTAAGGACGGTGGTTGACCACTCCGCCTAAGACAGGCACGGTCCAGAGCTTTCCTTTTCCTTTTAAAAGAGAAAAGGGGGAACTGTCGGGGTTTCGGCCGGACCCCTGGCCATAGGTGTGGCAAGGCCAAGATGGCGCCTGGCAGGATGCCAGTGTGGTTGAGTGTAGCTAGCTTGTGCACAAACAACTGATGTCGCTTGAGGAAGTTTCAGTGATTGGTTGAGGCCCCCTCATGGACACTGCATGCCTGTATATGCTGCCTGTATCTGTCCACGCTCTCCCCTCGTGCTCTGTATGATGATTGGTCGCTTGGAGGCATATAGTGAGGTGTAGCTTCCCCCAAAAGGGGGAAGAAGAATCTGCTGTTAATAAAGAAGCTTGCCACCCATCACGTCTCTGGGTCGTTCTTGCTGGCGAGAGCGACATTAGATGAAGTAAGAAGTGTGGTGTTCCCCTGATGGCATTGGTGGTTTCATAAGAGGAGAATGGGAGAGCCTAAACCTGCTTTCTGACATGGTGATGATGCCATTGACCACATTGTGATGCAGCAAGAAGGCCCTCCCCAGAGGCAGGCACCTTGATCCCAGCCTGCAGAAATGAGAAAAAAATGTTTTTCTTCTTTATAGATTACCCAGTCTCTGGCATTTTGTTGTAGTCACATAAGACAGTCTAAATAAAGTATCTCTCTCCTAGGTTTGTCATATGGATCAAATGACTTCCTAGGCCAGGCATTCCTAACAAGCACCTGGCACGTGGAAAGTGCTAAATGCAAGTTAGATGTCAATATCATTATTTTTTGGCTAGTATTCAAAATAATGCAAAAAATGTTTTTCCTGGAAGCTGAAAATAGTCAATCTACCAAGGAAATCAGAAATGAGGAAGTCACAAAATCTTAGATGCAGCTGTGATTCAAACATGTGTTTTCTGTGTCTTGATTTGATCTGGAATACTGAATTATTGCTTAAACTGAGAGTAAGTGTTCTTATAAAAATACCTAATTGACGGCCCAACACTTAAAGCCCCAATGACTTGAGAGCAGATATAGGATCACAATTTCACGGGCAACCTCAGCAACTCAGCCAGGCCCTAAGGAACTCAGCCAGGCCCTGACTGTAAATCATAAAGAAGGCCTGGGGTCCTGGTTCAGTGGTTGAGCACCCCTTGGTTCCACTCTGGTACCAAAACAAAAACAAAGGAAACCCCAGCTAATCCCACCTAATTGGCATCATCCAAACTTTGAAGAATTTATGGAGTTGGAATTTCTCGAAGGAAGGTTTGGTTTGTCTGTCTTGATGTCCAAGGTCCTCATCTCCAGCATCGCCCCCGCCCCAGGACTTGTGATATAGAATTGAACAGACATAGGCCTTCAATCAGTACATGGTTGAGTAACGTATGGCAGGAACCAGCGACATGTGTGTCAGCGGTGGTCCTCGTGTCAGGGTTTCCTGGTTGTGACCAGAAGGAGAACAATTTAGAGGAGGATAAGTTTATTTTGGCTCAGGGTTGCAGAGGCTCAGTCCCTGGTCTGTGGGCTCCAGAGCTCTGGGCTAAGGTGAGGCAGATCCTGGTGGAAGGGAGCAGTAGAGAAAAGAGTCTCAGCACAAGGCAGCCTGGGAGCAGAGGCAGAAAGAGCAAGGTACTGGGACAAACTCTTACCCCAAGGACACACCCCATGACGTACTTTCTGCAGTCACACCCCGACCTGCCCACCTTCCTTCATCCATTCCAATTAGGCTGCTCCTCAGCTGGTCATCCCCTTGTGCACATTCTTGCATGGTCACGCACAGGAGGTTTTGGGGGACACCTCATATCCACGCCTTAAGAATCGTGAACTTTGGGGTCTAAAATCCGGATCTTTTGTTTAACTGATAACTCAAAAAACCGCTGGGGGCAGGAGTGTGGAAGGATGTACTTTGCTTTTCCTGAGTGGTTTCCTTCCAATCTTCCTCTGGAGATACTTAGAAAATGCCCAGAATGACTGCTGCACACCAAGTGCATCGACCAGCCAGCGTACTGGCCCTAGGCAAGGGCTGCGAGATGGCCGCAACCACCTGGACTGGAAATCTGAGTCCCCAAGCGGCCCTGGAGCCTGGTTCCCAGGCTCTGCAGTCCCGGCGGCACTGCTGCCCCCTGCTGGCCGTCGCCTGAACATGCACCCCGCTCCCCTGTGGGCTCTTCAAAGGATGAGGTGGTGCCCAGGCCAAAGGTCACAGCTGATAGAAACCTCTGCAAGACTCAACCCTCCCAGGCAGCTGCCCAACAGCCCTCCATGGGACCTGCAGGAAAATGTTCTCTTTCTCTTGTCTGAGATTTGCTGAATCCACTGGTGGTGGATGCAGTGCCATTTCAGTGTGTCCAAGAGATTTTTTTCAAGTTAATTTTTTTTTATTTAATTGCAATATATGGCCACTCATGTTCCAAACGACTGGTAGGGCACTGTGACCATTCTGCTTTTTTGGAGGGGCCGGGGGGGTGGGGCGAGTACGAGGGATTGAACCCAGGAGCACTTAACCATTGAGCCAAATCCCCAGCCATGTTTTGAATTTTAGAGACAGGGTACCACTGAGTTGCTCAAGTCCTCCATTTTGCTGAGGCTGGCTTTGAATTCATGATCCTCCTGCCTCAGCCTCTCAAGCTCCTGTGACTGCAGGCATGTGCCACTGTGCTCTGCTTAGCATGAAATTTTATTATTAATTAATAATTTCATTGCAATGAAAAAAACTTGCATCACAATGCAGTAGGGGCTTCCACAGGTGCTGGAAGGCTAGCCATGCCCAGGAGCTGGACTGGTTCATGCTCAGAGCT
Organism: Sciurus carolinensis; assembly: GCF_902686445.1. NCBI lineage: Eukaryota > Metazoa > Chordata > Mammalia > Rodentia > Sciuridae > Sciurus > Sciurus carolinensis. The sequence goes on from NW_025920330.1 coordinate 168,197, forward strand.
CAAGTGCAGGAGGCGCCCTCTGGGTCCCCAGAAGCATGGTGCTATGGACCCCTCAGCAGACTTGGAGAGGAGTAAGGGAGCCACCCATGCTGGGCCTGCACTGTGTGGAGCCATCGCCCCGTGGTGGCTCACTGCCCTTAGCTGCCACAGTCTGCAGAGTGCCTTGGCTGCCTGGAGCCTGCAGCTGCCCAGGGCCTACCCAGGTGTCTGTGGGAAGCAGGTGTTGCCCTCCCAGGCTGCAAGCCCAGCAGAGCAGACCTGGACCGAGGGGAAGGGGCCATCACTCCAGGGCTGTGAGGAGAAAAGGATCTTGGCACTGGGTGTTCTGCTCAGCAGAGGGCAACTCAGGCCCCCCGGCAGCACCCAGTCAGGTGCTTCCACACAAAGCTGGTGAGAGGCCTGGGTCTGCAGTGCACACTGGGTCCTGCTTCATCTTCACAAGGGCTGGAGAGGGTTAGGGTTAGCCATCTGCTAATGGGAAGCCGAGGCTCGGACTGTGGTTGGCAGCCCTGGCTCAATCAGATCTCCTTCGGGAGGGGTTGTCTGTGTCCCCGCTGTGACAGCCAGGCAGAGGATCCCCTCGGACTGGGCAGACACTTCACAGCGGTCACCCCAGGCTAGATGGACCTGAACATACAGCACATTGTCACTGCACGGTCTCTTTTTGGGACCCTCACAAGATGATTCTTAACCCATATCCACGTGTAGAAGGTCAGGGGTCTGCAATGTACTGTAAAGGGTGATGGCCAAGGATTCCCCTTCCACACTGGAGAGTGGTGGTCACGCTGCTGTCCCTGAGCCAGGGTGCTCCTAGTGGCAGCAGAGGCAGCACTAAGCTGGAGTGCAGGCTGTGGACCTCACCGGACGGAGTGTTGGCCCCAGCTGGGGTGCCCACCCTGCCTGCTGCCCCTATGGAAGCGTGACAACAGACACACGAATGGGTGCTGGTGGTAAGGTCCCAGGGAGAGGCTCAGAACCCGCACAACCTGTGGAGGACCTCAGGGGAACGTCCTTTCCTGCTGGATAGGGTACAGGTCTGAGGTCATTAGGCACCTCACAGCGCCCTGGCGGAAGGGGAGAGGAGGGTGAACTGGACACCATGTCCATCAGCAGTGTTGCCATAAAGAGGTGGGGGAACACCCTCAGAGTGAGAAGGGGGCTGGGCAGATGAGTCCAGGGCTGGTGGAGACCACTGTCCAGAGAGGCACCATCCACTGGGACTTTGAGCACTGAGGTCAGCAGGCAGC